>NW_026972662.1:0-149144 GCF_036711695.1 Zophobas morio
TGTACTTTTAAGCCAATCAGATACCCTACGGGCTCGGAAAGTGCAACGAAACCATCAAATTTTAGCTAGAAACTGTATTTTTGTCGATTTTTATTGAATTTGAACTATATTTCAACGTTTTTTGATGGTTCTGAGCCACCAAACACACTTAAAGCATGCAGAATCGACTCAGAATAGGAAAAGGAGACGTTTAGGTCAATTTTATGCATTCTGGCGTTCGTAGATACAAGAAAACTGTTAAAATTCTTCAGAAACGTCACTTTTGAAGTGTTTTCTTGTACTTTTAAGCCAATCAGATACCCAACGGGCTCGGAAAGTGCAACGAAACCATCAAATTTTAGCTAGAAACTGTATTTTTGTCGATTTTTATTGAATTTGAACTATATTTCAACGTTTTTTGATGGTTCTGAGCCACCAAACACACTTAAAGCATGCAGAATCGACTAAGAATAGGAAAAGGAGACGTTTAGGTCAATTTTATGCATTCTGGCGTTCGTAGATACAAGAAAACTGTTAAAATTCTTCAGAAACGTCACTTTTGAAGTGTTTTCTTGTACTTTTAAGCCAATCAGATACCCTCGGGCTCGGAAAGTGCAACGAAACCATCAAATTTTAGCTAGAAACTGTATTTTTGTCGATTTTTATTGAATTTGAACTATATTTCAACGTTTTTTGATGGTTCTGAGCCACCAAACACACTTAAAGCATGCAGAATCGACTCAGAATAGGAAAAGGAGACGTTTAGGTCAATTTTATGCTTTCTGGCGTTCGTAGATACAAGAAAACTGTTAAAATTCTTCAGAAACGTCACTTTTGAAGTGTTTTCTTGTACTTTTAAGCCAATCAGATACCCTACGGGCTCGGAAAGTGCAACGAAACCATCAAATTTTAGCTAGAAACTGTATTTTTGTCGATTTTTATTGAATTTGAACTATATTTCAACGTTTTTTGATGGTTCTGAGCCACCAAACACACTTAAAGCATGCAGAATCGACTCAGAATAGGAAAAGGAGATGTTTAGGTCAATTTTATGCATTCTGGCGTTCGTAGATACAAGAAAACTGTTAAAATTCTTCAGAAACGTCACTTTTGAAGTGTTTTCTTGTACTTTTAAGCCAATCAGATACCCAACGGGCTCGGAAAGTGCAACGAAACCATCAAATTTTAGCTAGAAACTGTATTTTTGTCGATTTTTATTGAATTTGAACTATATTTCAACGTTTTTTGATGGTTCTGAGCCACCAAACACACTTAAAGCATGCAGAATCGACTCAGAATAGGAAAAGGAGACGTTTAGGTCAATTTTATGCATTCTGGCGTTCGTAGATACAAGAAAACTGTTAAAATTCTTCAGAAACGTCACTTTTGAAGTGTTTTCTTGTACTTTTAAGCCAATCAGATACCCTACGGGCTCGGAAAGTGCAACGAAACCATCAAATTTTAGCTAGAAACTGTATTTTTGTCGAATTTTATTGAATTTGAACTATATTTCAACGTTTTTTGATGGTTCTGAGCCACCAAACACACTTAAAGCATGCAGAATCGACTCAGAATAGGAAAAGGAGACGTTTAGGTCAAATTTATGCATTCTGGCGTTCGTAGATACAAGAAAACTGTTAAAATTCTTCAGAAACGTCACTTTTGAAGTGTTTTCTTGTACTTTTAAGCCAATCAGATACCCTACGGGCTCGGAAAGTGCAACGAAACCATCAAATTTTAGCTAGAAACTGTATTTTTGTCGATTTTTATTGAATTTGAACTATATTTCAACGTTTTTTGATGGTTCTGAGCCACCAAACACACTTAAAGCATGCAGAATCGACTCAGAATAGGAAAAGGAGACGTTTAGGTCAATTTTATGCATTCTGGCGTTCGTAGATACAAGAAAACTGTTAAAATTCTTCAGAAACGTCACTTTTGAAGTGTTTTCTTATACTTTTAAGCCAATCAGATACCCTACGGGCTCGGAAAGTGCAACGAAACCATCAAATTTTAGCTAGAAACTGTATTTTTGTCGATTTTTATTGAATTTGAACTATATTTCAACGTTTTTTGATGGTTCTGAGCCACCAAACACACTTAAAGCATGCAGAATCGACTCAGAATAGGAAAAGGAGACGTTTAGGTCAATTTTATGCATTCTGGCGTTCGTAGATACAAGAAAACTGTTAAAATTCTTCAGAAACGTCACTTTTGAAGTGTTTTCTTGTACTTTTAAGCCAATCAGATACCCTACGGGCTCGGAAAGTGCAACGAAACCATCAAATTTTAGCTAGAAACTGTATTTTTGTCGATTTTTATTGAATTTGAACTATATTTCAACGTTTTTTGATGGTTCTGAGCCACCAAACACACTTAAAGCATGCAGAATCGACTCAGAATAGGAAAAGGAGACGTTTAGGTCAATTTTATGCATTCTGGCGTTCGTAGATACAAGAAAACTGTTAAAATTCTTCAGAAACGTCACTTTTGAAGTGTTTTCTTGTACTTTTAAGCCAATCAGATACCCTACGGGCTCGGAAAGTGCAACGAAACCATCAAATTTTAGCTAGAAACTGTATTTTTGTCGATTTTTATTGAATTTGAACTATATTTCAACGTTTTTTGATGGTTCTGAGCCACCAAACACACTTAAAGCATGCAGAATCGACTCAGAATAGGAAAAGGAGACGTTTAGGTCAATTTTATGCATTCTGGCGTTCGTAGATACAAGAAAACTGTTAAAATTCTTCAGAAACGTCACTTTTGAAGTGTTTTCTTGTACTTTTAAGCCAATCAGATACCCTACGGGCTCGGAAAGTGCAACGAAACCATCAAATTTTAGCTAGAAACTGTATTTTTGTCGATTTTTATTGAATTTGAACTATATTTCAACGTTTTTTGATGGTTCTGAGCCACCAAACACACTTAAAGCATGCAGAATCGACTCAGAATAGGAAAAGGAGACGTTTAGGTCAATTTTATGCATTCTGGCGTTCGTAGATACAAGAAAACTGTTAAAATTCTTCAGAAACGTCACTTTTGAAGTGTTTTCTTGTACTTTTAAGCCAATCAGATACCCTACGGGCTCGGAAAGTGCAACGAAACCATCAAATTTTAGCTAGAAACTGTATTTTTGTCGATTTTTATTGAATTTGAACTATATTTCAACGTTTTTTGATGGTTCTGAGCCACCAAACACACTTAAAGCATGCAGAATCGACTCAGAATAGGAAAAGGAGACGTTTAGGTCAATTTTATGCATTCTGGCGTTCGTAGATACAAGAAAACTGTTAAAATTCTTCAGAAACGTCACTTTTGAAGTGTTTTCTTGTACTTTTAAGCCAATCAGATACCCTACGGGCTCGGAAAGTGCAACGAAACCATCAAATTTTAGCTAGAAACTGTATTTTTGTCGATTTTTATTGAATTTGAACAATATTTCAACGTTTTTTGATGGTTCTGAGCCACCAAACACACTTAAAGCATGCAGAATCGACTCAGAATAGGAAAAGGAGACGTTTAGGTCAATTTTATGCATTCTGGCGTTCGTAGATACAAGAAAACTGTTAAAATTCTTCAGAAACGTCACTTTTGAAGTGTTTTCTTGTACTTTTAAGCCAATCAGATACCCTACGGGCTCGGAAAGTGCAACGAAACCATCAAATTTTAGCTAGAAACTGTATTTTTGTCGATTTTTATTGAATTTGAACTATATTTCAACGTTTTTTGATGGTTCTGAGCCACCAAACACACTTAAAGCATGCAGAATCGACTCAGAATAGGAAAAGGAGACGTTTAGGTCAATTTTATGCTTTCTGGCGTTCGTAGATACAAGAAAACTGTTAAAATTCTTCAGAAACGTCACTTTTGAAGTGTTTTCTTGTACTTTTAAGCCAATCAGATACCCTACGGGCTCGGAAAGTGCAACGAAACCATCAAATTTTATCTAGAAACTGTATTTTTGTCGATTTTTATTGAATTTGAACTATATTTCAACGTTTTTTGATGGTTCTGAGCCACCAAACACACTTAAAGCATGCAGAATCGACTCAGAATAGGAAAAGGAGATGTTTAGGTCAATTTTATGCATTCTGGCGTTCGTAGATACAAGAAAACTGTTAAAATTCTTCAGAAACGTCACTTTTGAAGTGTTTTCTTGTACTTTTAAGCCAATCAGATACCCTACGGGCTCGGAAAGTGCAACGAAACCATCAAATTTTAGCTAGAAACTGTATTTTTGTCGATTTTTATTGAATTTGAACTATATTTCAACGTTTTTTGATGGTTCTGAGCCACCAAACACACTTAAAGCATGCAGAATCGACTCAGAATAGGAAAAGGAGACGTTTAGGTCAATTTTATGCATTCTGGCGTTCGTAGATACAAGAAAACTGTTAAAATTCTTCAGAAACGTCACTTTTGAAGTGTTTTCTTGTACTTTTAAGCCAATCAGATACCCTACGGGCTCGGAAAGTGCAACGAAACCATCAAATTTTAGCTAGAAACTGTATTTTTGTCGATTTTTATTGAATTTGAACTATATTTCAACGTTTTTTGATGGTTCTGAGCCACCAAACACACTTAAAGCATGCAGAATCGACTCAGAATAGGAAAACGAGACGTTTAGGTCAATTTTATGCATTCTGGCGTTCGTAGATACAAGAAAACTGTTAAAATTCTTCAGAAACGTCACTTTTGAAGTGTTTTCTTATACTTTTAAGCCAATCAGATACCCTACGGGCTCGGAAAGTGCAACGAAACCATCAAATTTTAGCTAGAAACTGTATTTTTGTCGATTTTTATTGAATTTGAACTATATTTCAACGTTTTTTGATGGTTCTGAGCCACCAAACACACTTAAAGCATGCAGAATCGACTCAGAATAGGAAAAGGAGACGTTTAGGTCAATTTTATGCATTCTGGCGTTCGTAGATACAAGAAAACTGTTAAAATTCTTCAGAAACGTCACTTTTGAAGTGTTTTCTTGTACTTTTAAGCCAATCAGATACCCTACGGGCTCGGAAAGTGCAACGAAACCATCAAATTTTAGCTAGAAACTGTATTTTTGTCGATTTTTATTGAATTTGAACTATATTTCAACGTTTTTTGATGGTTCTGAGCCACCAAACACACTTAAAGCATGCAGAATCGACTCAGAATAGGAAAAGGAGACGTTTAGGTCAATTTTATGCATTCTGGCGTTCGTAGATACAAGAAAACTGTTAAAATTCTTCAGAAACGTCACTTTTGAAGTGTTTTCTTGTACTTTTAAGCCAATCAGATACCCTACGGGCTCGGAAAGTGCAACGAAACCATCAAATTTTAGCTAGAAACTGTATTTTTGTCGATTTTTATTGAATTTGAACTATATTTCAACGTTTTTTGATGGTTCTGAGCCACCAAACACACTTAAAGCATGCAGAATCGACTCAGAATAGGAAAAGGAGACGTTTAGGTCAATTTTATGCATTCTGGCGTTCGTAGATACAAGAAAACTGTTAAAATTCTTCAGAAACGTCACTTTTGAAGTGTTTTCTTGTACTTTTAAGCCAATCAGATACCCTACGGGCTCGGAAAGTGCAACGAAACCATCAAATTTTAGCTAGAAACTGTATTTTTGTCGATTTTTATTGAATTTGAACTATATTTCAACGTTTTTTGATGGTTCTGAGCCACCAAACACACTTAAAGCATGCAGAATCGACTCAGAATAGGAAAAGGAGACGTTTAGGTCAATTTTATGCATTCTGGCGTTCGTAGATACAAGAAAACTGTTAAAATTCTTCAGAAACGTCACTTTTGAAGTGTTTTCTTGTACTTTTAAGCCAATCAGATACCCTACGGGCTCGGAAAGTGCAACGAAACCATCAAATTTTAGCTAGAAACTGTATTTTTGTCGATTTTTATTGAATTTGAACTATATTTCAACGTTTTTTGATGGTTCTGAGCCACCAAACACACTTAAAGCATGCAGAATCGACTCAGAATAGGAAAAGGAGACGTTTAGGTCAATTTTATGCATTCTGGCGTTCGTAGATACAAGAAAACTGTTAAAATTCTTCAGAAACGTCACTTTTGAAGTGTTTTCTTATACTTTTAAGCCAATCAGATACCCTACGGGCTCGGAAAGTGCAACGAAACCATCAAATTTTAGCTAGAAACTGTATTTTTGTCGATTTTTATTGAATTTGAACTATATTTCAACGTTTTTTGATGGTTCTGAGCCACCAAACACACTTAAAGCATGCAGAATCGACTCAGAATAGGAAAAGGAGACGTTTAGGTCAATTTTATGCATTCTGGCGTTCGTAGATACAAGAAAACTGTTAAAATTCTTCAGAAACGTCACTTTTGAAGTGTTTTCTTGTACTTTTAAGCCAATCAGATACCCTACGGGCTCGGAAAGTGCAACGAAACCATCAAATTTTAGCTAGAAACTGTATTTTTGTCGATTTTTATTGAATTTGAACTATATTTCAACGTTTTTTGATGGTTCTGAGCCACCAAACACACTTAAAGCATGCAGAATCGACTCAGAATAGGAAAAGGAGACGTTTAGGTCAATTTTATGCATTCTGGCGTTCGTAGATACAAGAAAACTGTTAAAATTCTTCAGAAACGTCACTTTTGAAGTGTTTTCTTGTACTTTTAAGCCAATCAGATACCCTACGGGCTCGGAAAGTGCAACGAAACCATCAAATTTTAGCTAGAAACTGTATTTTTGTCGATTTTTATTGAATTTGAACTATATTTCAACGTTTTTTGATGGTTCTGAGCCACCAAACACACTTAAAGCATGCAGAATCGACTCAGAATAGGAAAAGGAGACGTTTAGGTCAATTTTATGCATTCTGGCGTTCGTAGATACAAGAAAACTGTTAAAATTCTTCAGAAACGTCACTTTTGAAGTGTTTTCTTGTACTTTTAAGCCAATCAGATACCCTACGGGCTCGGAAAGTGCAACGAAACCATCAAATTTTAGCTAGAAACTGTATTTTTGTCGATTTTTATTGAATTTGAACTATATTTCAACGTTTTTTGATGGTTCTGAGCCACCAAACACACTTAAAGCATGCAGAATCGACTCAGAATAGGAAAAGGAGACGTTTAGGTCAATTTTATGCATTCTGGCGTTCGTAGATACAAGAAAACTGTTAAAATTCTTCAGAAACGTCACTTTTGAAGTGTTTTCTTGTACTTTTAAGCCAATCAGATACCCTACGGGCTCGGAAAGTGCAACGAAACCATCAAATTTTAGCTAGAAACTGTATTTTTGTCGATTTTTATTGCATTTGAACTATATTTCAACGTTTTTTGATGGTTCTGAGCCACCAAACACACTTAAAGCATGCAGAATCGACTCAGAATAGGAAAAGGAGACGTTTAGGTCAATTTTATGCATTCTGGCGTTCGTAGATACAAGAAAACTGTTAAAATTCTTCAGAAACGTCACTTTTGAAGTGTTTTCTTGTACTTTTAAGCCAATCAGATACCCTACGGGCTCGGAAAGTGCAACGAAACCATCAAATTTTAGCTAGAAACTGTATTTTTGTCGATTTTTATTGAATTTGAACTATATTTCAACGTTTTTTGATGGTTCTGAGCCACCAAACACACTTAAAGCATGCAGAATCGACTCAGAATAGGAAAAGGAGACGTTTAGGTCAATTTTATGCTTTCTGGCGTTCGTAGATACAAGAAAACTGTTAAAATTCTTCAGAAACGTCACTTTTGAAGTGTTTTCTTGTACTTTTAAGCCAATCAGATACCCTACGGGCTCGGAAAGTGCAACGAAACCATCAAATTTTAGCTAGAAACTGTATTTTTGTCGATTTTTATTGAATTTGAACTATATTTCAACGTTTTTTGATGGTTCTGAGCCACCAAACACACTTAAAGCATGCAGAATCGACTCAGAATAGGAAAAGGAGATGTTTAGGTCAATTTTATGCATTCTGGCGTTCGTAGATACAAGAAAACCGTTAAAATTCTTCAGAAACGTCACTTTTGAAGTGTTTTCTTGTACTTTTAAGCCAATCAGATACCCTACGGGCTCGGAAAGTGCAACGAAACCATCAAATTTTAGCTAGAAACTGTATTTTTGTCGATTTTTATTGAATTTGAACTATATTTCAACGTTTTTTGATGGTTCTGAGCCACCAAACACACTTAAAGCATGCAGAATCGACTCAGAATAGGAAAAGGAGACGTTTAGGTCAATTTTATGCATTCTGGCGTTCGTAGATACAAGAAAACTGTTAAAATTCTTCAGAAACGTCACTTTTGAAGTGTTTTCTTGTACTTTTAAGCCAATCAGATACCCTACGGGCTCGGAAAGTGCAACGAAACCATCAAATTTTAGCTAGAAACTGTATTTTTGTCGATTTTTATTGAATTTGAACTATATTTCAACGTTTTTTGATGGTTCTGAGCCACCAAACACACTTAAAGCATGCAGAATCGACTCAGAATAGGAAAAGGAGACGTTTAGGTCAATTTTATGCATTCTGGCGTTCGTAGATACAAGAAAACTGTTAAAATTCTTCAGAAACGTCACTTTTGAAGTGTTTTCTTGTACTTTTAAGCCAATCAGATACCCTACGGGCTCGGAAAGTGCAACGAAACCATCAAATTTTAGCTAGAAACTGTATTTTTGTCGATTTTTATTGAATTTGAACTATATTTCAACGTTTTTTGATGGTTCTGAGCCACCAAACACACCTAAGCATGCAGAATCGACTCAGAATAGGAAAAGGAGACGTTTAGGTCAATTTTATGCATTCTGGCGTTCGTAGATACAAGAAAACTGTTAAAATTCTTCAGAAACGTCACTTTTGAAGTGTTTTCTTGTACTTTTAAGCCAATCAGATACCCTACGGGCTCGGAAAGTGCAACGAAACCATCAAATTTTAGCTAGAAACTGTATTTTTGTCGATTTTTATTGAATTTGAACTATATTTCAACGTTTTTTGATGGTTCTGAGCCACCAAACACACTTAAAGCATGCAGAATCGACTCAGAATAGGAAAAGGAGACGTTTAGGTCAATTTTATGCTTTCTGGCGTTCGTAGATACAAGAAAACTGTTAAAATTCTTCAGAAACGTCACTTTTGAAGTGTTTTCTTGTACTTTTAAGCCAATCAGATACCCTACGGGCTCGGAAAGTGCAACGAAACCATCAAATTTTAGCTAGAAACTGTATTTTTGTCGATTTTTATTGCATTTGAACTATATTTCAACGTTTTTTGATGGTTCTGAGCCACCAAACACACTTAAAGCATGCAGAATCGACTCAGAATAGGAAAAGGAGATGTTTAGGTCAATTTTATGCATTCTGGCGTTCGTAGATACAAGAAAACTGTTAAAATTCTTCAGAAACGTCACTTTTGAAGTGTTTTCTTGTACTTTTAAGCCAATCAGATACCCTACGGGCTCGGAAAGTGCAACGAAACCATCAAATTTTAGCTAGAAACTGTATTTTTGTCGATTTTTATTGAATTTGAACTATATTTCAACGTTTTTTGATGGTTCTGAGCCACCAAACACACTTAAAGCATGCAGAATCGACTCAGAATAGGAAAAGGAGATGTTTAGGTCAATTTTATGCATTCTGGCGTTCGTAGATACAAGAAAACCGTTAAAATTCTTCAGAAACGTCACTTTTGAAGTGTTTTCTTGTACTTTTAAGCCAATCAGATACCCTACGGGCTCGGAAAGTGCAACGAAACCATCAAATTTTAGCTAGAAACTGTATTTTTGTCGATTTTTATTGAATTTGAACTATATTTCAACGTTTTTTGATGGTTCTGAGCCACCAAACACACTTAAAGCATGCAGAATCGACTCAGAATAGGAAAAGGAGACGTTTAGGTCAATTTTATGCATTCTGGCGTTCGTAGATACAAGAAAACTGTTAAAATTCTTCAGAAACGTCACTTTTGAAGTGTTTTCTTGTACTTTTAAGCCAATCAGATACCCTACGGGCTCGGAAAGTGCAACGAAACCATCAAATTTTAGCTAGAAACTGTATTTTTGTCGATTTTTATTGAATTTGAACTATATTTCAACGTTTTTTGATGGTTCTGAGCCACCAAACACACTTAAAGCATGCAGAATCGACTCAGAATAGGAAAAGGAGACGTTTAGGTCAATTTTATGCATTCTGGCGTTCGTAGATACAAGAAAACTGTTAAAATTCTTCAGAAACGTCACTTTTGAAGTGTTTTCTTGTACTTTTAAGCCAATCAGATACCCTACGGGCTCGGAAAGTGCAACGAAACCATCAAATTTTAGCTAGAAACTGTATTTTTGTCGATTTTTATTGAATTTGAACTATATTTCAACGTTTTTTGATGGTTCTGAGCCACCAAACACACCTAAGCATGCAGAATCGACTCAGAATAGGAAAAGGAGACGTTTAGGTCAATTTTATGCATTCTGGCGTTCGTAGATACAAGAAAACTGTTAAAATTCTTCAGAAACGTCACTTTTGAAGTGTTTTCTTGTACTTTTAAGCCAATCAGATACCCTACGGGCTCGGAAAGTGCAACGAAACCATCAAATTTTAGCTAGAAACTGTATTTTTGTCGATTTTTATTGAATTTGAACTATATTTCAACGTTTTTTGATGGTTCTGAGCCACCAAACACACTTAAAGCATGCAGAATCGACTCAGAATAGGAAAAGGAGACGTTTAGGTCAATTTTATGCTTTCTGGCGTTCGTAGATACAAGAAAACTGTTAAAATTCTTCAGAAACGTCACTTTTGAAGTGTTTTCTTGTACTTTTAAGCCAATCAGATACCCTACGGGCTCGGAAAGTGCAACGAAACCATCAAATTTTAGCTAGAAACTGTATTTTTGTCGATTTTTATTGCATTTGAACTATATTTCAACGTTTTTTGATGGTTCTGAGCCACCAAACACACTTAAAGCATGCAGAATCGACTCAGAATAGGAAAAGGAGATGTTTAGGTCAATTTTATGCATTCTGGCGTTCGTAGATACAAGAAAACTGTTAAAATTCTTCAGAAACGTCACTTTTGAAGTGTTTTCTTGTACTTTTAAGCCAATCAGATACCCTACGGGCTCGGAAAGTGCAACGAAACCATCAAATTTTAGCTAGAAACTGTATTTTTGTCGATTTTTATTGAATTTGAACTATATTTCAACGTTTTTTGATGGTTCTGAGCCACCAAACACACTTAAAGCATGCAGAATCGACTCAGAATAGGAAAAGGAGACGTTTAGGTCAATTTTATGCATTCTGGCGTTCGTAGATACAAGAAAACTGTTAAAATTCTTCAGAAACGTCACTTTTGAAGTGTTTTCTTGTACTTTTAAGCCAATCAGATACCCTACGGGCTCGGAAAGTGCAACAAAACCATCAAATTTTAGCTAGAAACTGTATTTTTGTCGATTTTTATTGAATTTGAACTATATTTCAACGTTTTTTGATGGTTCTGAGCCACCAAACACACTTAAAGCATGCAGAATCGACTCAGAATAGGAAAAGGAGACGTTTAGGTCAATTTTATGCATTCTGGCGTTCGTAGATACAAGAAAACTGTTAAAATTCTTCAGAAACGTCACTTTTGAAGTGTTTTCTTGTACTTTTAAGCCAATCAGATACCCTACGGGCTCGGAAGGTGCAACGAAACCATCAAATTTTAGCTAGAAACTGTATTTTTGTCGATTTTTATTGAATTTGAACTATATTTCAACGTTTTTTGATGGTTCTGAGCCACCAAACACACTTAAAGCATGCAGAATCGACTCAGAATAGGAAAAGGAGACGTTTAGGTCAATTTTATGCATTCTGGCGTTCGTAGATACAAGAAAACTGTTAAAATTCTTCAGAAACGTCACTTTTGAAGTGTTTTCTTGTACTTTTAAGCCAATCAGATTCCCTACGGGCTCGGAAAGTGCAACGAAACCATCAAATTTTAGCTAGAAACTGTATTTTTGTCGATTTTTATTGAATTTGAACTATATTTCAACGTTTTTTGATGGTTCTGAGCCACCAAACACACTTAAAGCATGCAGAATCGACTCAGAATAGGAAAAGGAGACGTTTAGGTCAATTTTATGCATTCTGGCGTTCGTAGATACAAGAAAACTGTTAAAATTCTTCAGAAACGTCACTTTTGAAGTGTTTTCTTGTACTTTTAAGCCAATCAGATACCCAACGGGCTCGGAAAGTGCAACGAAACCATCAAATTTTAGCTAGAAACTGTATTTTTGTCGATTTTTATTGAATTTGAACTATATTTCAACGTTTTTTGATGGTTCTGAGCCACCAAACACACTTAAAGCATGCAGAATCGACTCAGAATAGGAAAAGGAGACGTTTAGGTCAATTTTATGCATTCTGGCGTTCGTAGATACAAGAAAACTGTTAAAATTCTTCAGAAACGTCACTTTTGAAGTGTTTTCTTGTACTTTTAAGCCAATCAGATAACCTACGAGCTCGGAAAGTGCAACGAAACCATCAAATTTTAGCTAGAAACTGTATTTTTGTCGATTTTTATTGAATTTGAACTATATTTCAACGTTTTTTGATGGTTCTGAGCCACCAAACACACTTAAAGCATGCAGAATCGACTCAGAATAGGAAAAGGAGACGTTTAGGTCAATTTTATGCATTCTGGCGTTCGTAGATACAAGAAAACTGTTAAAATTCTTCAGAAACGTCACTTTTGAAGTGTTTTCTTGTACTTTTAAGCCAATCAGATACCCTACGGGCTCGGAAAGTGCAACAAAACCATCAAATTTTAGCTAGAAACTGTATTTTTGTCGATTTTTATTGAATTTGAACTATATTTCAAAGTTTTTTGATGGTTCTGAGCCACCAAACACACTTAAAGCATGCAGAATCGACTCAGAATAGGAAAAGGAGACGTTTAGGTCAATTTTATGCATTCTGGCGTTCGTAGATACAAGAAAACTGTTAAAATTCTTCAGAAACGTCACTTTTGAAGTGTTTTCTTGTACTTTTAAGCCAATCAGATACCCTACGGGCTCGGAAAGTGCAACGAAACCATCAAATTTTAGCTAGAAACTGTATTTTTGTCGATTTTTATTGAATTTGAACTATATTTCAACGTTTTTTGATGGTTCTGAGCCACCAAACACACTTAAAGCATGCAGAATCGACTCAGAATAGGAAAAGGAGACGTTTAGGTCAATTTTATGCATTCTGGCGTTCGTAGATACAAGAAAACTGTTAAAATTCTTCAGAAACGTCACTTTTGAAGTGTTTTCTTGTACTTTTAAGCCAATCAGATACCCTACGGGCTCGGAAAGTGCAACGAAACCATCAAATTTTAGCTAGAAACTGTATTTTTGTCGATTTTTATTGAATTTGAACTATATTTCAACGTTTTTTGATGGTTCTGAGCCACCAAACACACTTAAAGCATGCAGAATCGACTCAGAATAGGAAAAGGAGACGTTTAGGTCAATTTTATGCATTCTGGCGTTCGTAGATACAAGAAAACTGTTAAAATTCTTCAGAAACGTGACTTTTGAAGTGTTTTCTTGTACTTTTAAGCCAATCAGATACCCTACGGGCTCGGAAAGTGCAACGAAACCATCAAATTTTAGATAGAAACTGTATTTTTGTCGATTTTTATTGAATTTGAACTATATTTCAACGTTTTTTGATGGTTCTGAGCCACCAAACACACTTAAAGCATGCAGAATCGACTCAGAATAGGAAAAGGAGACGTTTAGGTCAATTTTATGCATTCTGGCGTTCGTAGATACAAGAAAACTGTTAAAATTCTTCAGAAACGTCACTTTTGAAGTGTTTTCTTGTACTTTTAAGCCAATCAGATACCCTACGGGCTCGGAAAGTGCAACGAAACCATCAAATTTTAGCTAGAAACTGTATTTTTGTCGATTTTTATTGAATTTGAACTATATTTCAACGTTTTTTGATGGTTCTGAGCCACCAAACACACTTAAAGCATGCAGAATCGACTCAGAATAGGAAAAGGAGACGTTTAGGTCAATTTTATGCATTCTGGCGTTCGTAGATACAAGAAAACTGTTAAAATTCTTCAGAAACGTCACTTTTGAAGTGTTTTCTTGTACTTTTAAGCCAATCAGATACCCTACGGGCTCGGAAAGTGCAACGAAACCATCAAATTTTAGCTAGAAACTGTATTTTTGTCGATTTTTATTGAATTTGAACTATATTTCAACGTTTTTTGATGGTTCTGAGCCACCAAACACACTTAAAGCATGCAGAATCGACTCAGAATAGGAAAAGGAGACGTTTAGGTCAATTTTATGCATTCTGGCGTTCGTAGATACAAGAAAACTGTTAAAATTCTTCAGAAACGTCACTTTTGAAGTGTTTTCTTGTACTTTTAAGCCAATCAGATACCCAACGGGCTCGGAAAGTGCAACGAAACCATCAAATTTTAGCTAGAAACTGTATTTTTGTCGATTTTTATTGAATTTGAACTATATTTCAACGTTTTTTGATGGTTCTGAGCCACCAAACACTCTTAAAGCATGCAGAATCGACTCAGAATAGGAAAAGGAGACGTTTAGGTCAATTTTATGCATTCTGGCGTTCGTAGATACAAGAAAACTGTTAAAATTCTTCAGAAACGTCACTTTTGAAGTGTTTTCTTGTACTTTTAAGCCAATCAGATACCCTACGGGCTCGGAAAGTGCAACGAAACCATCAAATTTTAGCTAGAAACTGTATTTTTGTCGATTTTTATTGAATTTGAACTATATTTCAACGTTTTTTGATTGTTCTGAGCCACCAAACACACTTAAAGCATGCAGAATCGACTCAGAATAGGAAAAGGAGACGTTTAGGTTAATTTTATGCATTCTGGCGTTCGTAGATACAAGAAAACTGTTAAAATTCTTCAGAAACGTCACTTTTGAAGTGTTTTCTTGTACTTTTAAGCCAATCAGATACCCTACGGGCTCGGAAAGTGCAACGAAACCATCAAATTTTAGCTAGAAACTGTATTTTTGTCGATTTTTATTGAATTTGAACTATATTTCAAAGTTTTTTGATGGTTCTGAGCCACCAAACACACTTAAAGCATGCAGAATCGACTCAGAATAGGAAAAGGAGACGTTTAGGTCAATTTTATGCATTCTGGCGTTCGTAGATACAAGAAAACTGTTAAAATTCTTCAGAAACGTCACTTTTGAAGTGTTTTCTTGTACTTTTAAGCCAATCAGATACCCTACGGGCTCGGAAAGTGCAACGAAACCATCAAATTTTAGCTAGAAACTGTATTTTTGTCGATTTTTATTGAATTTGAACTATATTTCAACGTTTTTTGATGGTTCTGAGCCACCAAACACACTTAAAGCATGCAGAATCGACTCAGAATAGGAAAAGGAGACGTTTAGGTCAATTTTATGCATTCTGGCGTTCGTAGATACAAGAAAACTGTTAAAATTCTTCAGAAACGTCACTTTTGAAGTGTTTTCTTGTACTTTTAAGCCAATCAGATACCCTACGGGCTCGGAAAGTGCAACGAAACCATCAAATTTTAGCTAGAAACTGTATTTTTGTCGATTTTTATTGAATTTGAACTATATTTCAACGTTTTTTGATGGTTTTGAGCCACCAAACACACTTAAAGCATGCAGAATCGACTCAGAATAGGAAAAGGAGACGTTTAGGTCAATTTTATGCATTCTGGCGTTCGTAGATACAAGAAAACTGTTAAAATTCTTCAGAAACGTCACTTTTGAAGTGTTTTCTTGTACTTTTAAGCCAATCAGATACCCTACGGGCTCGGAAAGTGCAACGAAACCATCAAATTTTAGCTAGAAACTGTATTTTTGTCGATTTTTATTGAATTTGAACTATATTTCAACGTTTTTTGATGGTTCTGAGCCACCAAACACACTTAAAGCATGCAGAATCGACTCAGAATAGGAAAAGGAGACGTTTAGGTCAATTTTATGCATTCTGGCGTTCGTAGATACAAGAAAACTGTTAAAATTCTTCAGAAACATCACTTTTGAAGTGTTTTCTTGTACTTTTAAGCCAATCAGATACCCTACGGGCTCGGAAAGTGCAACGAAACCATCAAATTTTAGCTAGAAACTGTATTTTTGTCGATTTTTATTGAATTTGAACTATATTTCAACGTTTTTTGATGGTTCTGAGCCACCAAACACACTTAAAGCATGCAGAATCGACTCAGAATAGGAAAAGGAGACGTTTAGGTCAATTTTATTTATTCTGGCGTTCGTAGATACAAGAAAACTGTTAAAATTCTTCAGAAACGTCACTTTTGAAGTGTTTTCTTGTACTTTTAAGCCAATCAGATACCCTACGGGCTCGGAAAGTGCAACGAAACCATCAAATTTTAGCTAGAAACTGTATTTTTGTCGATTTTTATTGAATTTGAACTATATTTCAACGTTTTTTGATGGTTCTGAGCCACCAAACACACTTAAAGCATGCAGAATCGACTCAGAATAGGAAGAGGAGACGTTTAGGTCAATTTTATGCATTCTGGCGTTCGTAGATACAAGAAAACTGTTAAAATTCTTCAGAAACGTCACTTTTGAAGTGTTTTCTTGTACTTTTAAGCCAATCAGATACCCTACGGGCTCGGAAAGTGCAACGAAACCATCAAATTTTAGCTAGAAACTGTATTTTTGTCGATTTTTATTGAATTTGAACTATATTTCAACGTTTTTTGATGGTTCTGAGCCACCAAACACACTTAAAGCATGCAGAATCGACTCAGAATAGGAAAAGGAGACGTTTAGGTCAATTTTATGCATTCTGGCGTTCGTAGATACAAGAAAACTGTTAAAATTCTTCAGAAACGTCACTTTTGAAGTGTTTTCTTGTACTTTTAAGCCAATCAGATACCCAACGGGCTCGGAAAGTGCAACGAAACCATCAAATTTTAGCTAGAAACTGTATTTTTGTCGATTTTTATTGAATTTGAACTATATTTCAACGTTTTTTGATGGTTCTGAGCCACCAAACACACTTAAAGCATGCAGAATCGACTCAGAATAGGAAAAGGAGACGTTTAGGTCAATTTTATGCATTCTGGCGTTCGTAGATACAAGAAAACTGTTAAAATTCTTCAGAAACGTCACTTTTGAAGTGTTTTCTTGTACTTTTAAGCCAATCAGATACCCTACGGGCTCGGAAAGTGCAACGAAACCATCAAATTTTAGCTAGAAACTGTATTTTTGTCGATTTTTATTGAATTTGAACTATATTTCAACGTTTTTTGATGGTTCTGAGCCACCAAACACACTTAAAGCATGCAGAATCGACTCAGAATAGGAAAAGGAGACGTTTAGGTCAATTTTATGCATTCTGGCGTTCGTAGATACAAGAAAACTGTTAAAATTCTTCAGAAACGTCACTTTTGAAGTGTTTTCTTGTACTTTTAAGCCAATCAGATACCCTACGGGCTCGGAAAGTGCAACGAAACCATCAAATTTTAGCTAGAAACTGTATTTTTGTCGATTTTTATTGAATTTGAACTATATTTCAACGTTTTTTGATGGTTTTGAGCCACCAAACACACTTAAAGCATGCAGAATCGACTCAGAATAGGAAAAGGAGACGTTTAGGTCAATTTTATGCATTCTGGCGTTCGTAGATACAAGAAAACTGTTAAAATTCTTCAGAAACGTCACTTTTGAAGTGTTTTCTTGTACTTTTAAGCCAATCAGATACCCTACGGGCTCGGAAAGTGCAACGAAACCATCAAATTTTAGCTAGAAACTGTATTTTTGTCGATTTTTATTGAATTTGAACTATATTTCAACGTTTTTTGATGGTTCTGAGCCACCAAACACACTTAAAGCATGCAGAATCGACTCAGAATAGGAAAAGGAGACGTTTAGGTCAATTTTATGCATTCTGGCGTTCGTAGATACAAGAAAACTGTTAAAATTCTTCAGAAACATCACTTTTGAAGTGTTTTCTTGTACTTTTAAGCCAATCAGATACCCTACGGGCTCGGAAAGTGCAACGAAACCATCAAATTTTAGCTAGAAACTGTATTTTTGTCGATTTTTATTGAATTTGAACTATATTTCAACGTTTTTTGATGGTTCTGAGCCACCAAACACACTTAAAGCATGCAGAATCGACTCAGAATAGGAAAAGGAGACGTTTAGGTCAATTTTATTTATTCTGGCGTTCGTAGATACAAGAAAACTGTTAAAATTCTTCAGAAACGTCACTTTTGAAGTGTTTTCTTGTACTTTTAAGCCAATCAGATACCCTACGGGCTCGGAAAGTGCAACGAAACCATCAAATTTTAGCTAGAAACTGTATTTTTGTCGATTTTTATTGAATTTGAACTATATTTCAACGTTTTTTGATGGTTCTGAGCCACCAAACACACTTAAAGCATGCAGAATCGACTCAGAATAGGAAAAGGAGACGTTTAGGTCAATTTTATGCATTCTGGCGTTCGTAGATACAAGAAAACTGTTAAAATTCTTCAGAAACGTCACTTTTGAAGTGTTTTCTTGTACTTTTAAGCCAATCAGATACCCTACGGGCTCGGAAAGTGCAACGAAACCATCAAATTTTAGCTAGAAACTGTATTTTTGTCGATTTTTATTGAATTTGAACTATATTTCAACGTTTTTTGATGGTTCTGAGCCACCAAACACACTTAAAGCATGCAGAATCGACTCAGAATAGGAAAAGGAGACGTTTAGGTCAATTTTATGCATTCTGGCGTTCGTAGATACAAGAAAACTGTTAAAATTCTTCAGAAACGTCACTTTTGAAGTGTTTTCTTGTACTTTTAAGCCAATCAGATACCCTACGGGCTCGGAAAGTGCAACGAAACCATCAAATTTTAGCTAGAAACTGTATTTTTGTCGATTTTTATTGAATTTGAACTATATTTCAACGTTTTTTGATGGTTCTGAGCCACCAAACACACTTAAAGCATGCAGAATCGACTCAGAATAGGAAAAGGAGACGTTTAGGTCAATTTTATGCATTCTGGCGTTCGTAGATACAAGAAAACTGTTAAAATTCTTCAGAAACGTCACTTTTGAAGTGTTTTCTTGTACTTTTAAGCCAATCAGATACCCTACGGGCTCGGAAAGTGCAACGAAACCATCAAATTTTAGCTAGAAACTGTATTTTTGTCGATTTTTATTGAATTTGAACTATATTTCAACGTCTTTTGATGGTTCTGAGCCACCAAACACACTTAAAGCATGCAGAATCGACTCAGAATAGGAAAAGGAGACGTTTAGGTCAATTTTATGCATTCTGGCGTTCGTAGATACAAGAAAACTGTTAAAATTCTTCAGAAACGTCACTTTTGAAGTGTTTTCTTGTACTTTTAAGCCAATCAGATACCCTACGGGCTCGGAAAGTGCAACGAAACCATCAAATTTTAGCTAGAAACTGTATTTTTGTCGATTTTTATTGAATTTGAACTATATTTCAACGTTTTTTGATGGTTCTGAGCCACCAAACACACTTAAAGCATGCAGAATCGGCTCAGAATAGGAAAAGGAGACGTTTAGGTCAATTTTATGCATTCTGGCGTTCGTAGATACAAGAAAACTGTTAAAATTCTTCAGAAACGTCACTTTTGAAGTGTTTTCTTGTACTTTTAAGCCAATCAGATACCCTACGGGCTCGGAAAGTGCAACGAAACCATCAAATTTTAGCTAGAAACTGTATTTTTGTCGATTTTTATTGAATTTGAACTATATTTCAACGTTTTTTGATGGTTCTGAGCCACCAAACACACTTAAAGCATGAAGAATCGACTCAGAATAGGAAAAGGAGAAATTTAGGTCAATTTTATGCATTCTGGCGTTCGTAGATACAAGAAAACTGTTAAAATTCTTCAGAAACGTCACTTTTGAAGTGTTTTCTTGTACTTTTAAGCCAATCAGATACCCTACGGGCTCGGAAAGTGCAACGGAACCATCAAATTTTAGCTAGAAACTGTATTTTTGTCGATTTTTATTGAATTTGAACTATATTTCAACGTTTTTTGATGGTTCTGAGCCACCAAACACACTTAAAGCATGCAGAATCGACTCAGAATAGGAAAAGGAGACGTTTAGGTCAATTTTAATCATTCTGGCGTTCGTAGATACAAGAAAACTGTTAAAATTCTTCAGAAACGTCACTTTTGAAGTGTTTTCTTGTACTTTTAAGCCAATCAGATACCCTACGGGCTCGGAAAGTGCAACGAAACCATCAAATTTTAGCTAGAAACTGTATTTTTGTCGATTTTTATTGAATTTGAACTATATTTCAACGTTTTTTGATGGTTCTGAGCCACCAAACACACTTAAAGCATGCAGAATCGACTCAGAATAGGAAAAGGAGACGTTTAGGTCAATTTTATGCATTCTGGCGTTCGTAGATACAAGAAAACTGTTAAAATTCTTCAGAAACGTCACTTTTGAAGTGTTTTCTTGTACTTTTAAGCCAATCAGATACCCTACGGGCTCGGAAAGTGCAACGAAACCATCAAATTTTAGCTAGAAACTGTATTTTTGTAGATTTTTATTGAATTTGAACTATATTTCAACGTTTTTTGATGGTTCTGAGCCACCAAACACACTTAAAGCATGCAGAATCGACTCAGAATAGGAAAAGGAGACGTTTAGGTCAATTTTATGCATTCTGGCGTTCGTAGATACAAGAAAACTGTTAAAATTCTTCAGAAACGTCACTTTTGAAGTGTTTTCTTGTACTTTTAAGCCAATCAGATACCCTACGGGCTCGGAAAGTGCAACGAAACCATCAAATTTTAGCTAGAAACTGTATTTTTGTCGATTTTTATTGAATTTGAACTATATTTCAACGTTTTTTGATGGTTCTGAGCCACCAAACACACTTAAAGCATGCAGAATCGACTCAGAATAGGAAAAGGAGACGTTTAGGTCAATTTTATGCATTCTGGCGTTCGTAGATACAAGAAAACTGTTAAAATTCTTCAGAAACGTCACTTTTGAAGTGTTTTCTTGTACTTTTAAGCCAATCAGATACCCTACGGGCTCGGAAAGTGCAACGAAACCATCAAATTTTAGCTAGAAACTGTATTTTTGTCGATTTTTATTGAATTTGAACTATATTTCAACGTTTTTTGATGGTTCTGAGCCACCAAACACACTTAAAGCATGCAGAATCGACTCAGAATAGGAAAAGGAGACGTTTAGGTCAATTTTATGCATTCTGGCGTTCGTAGATACAAGAAAACTGTTAAAATTCTTCAGAAACGTCACTTTTGAAGTGTTTTCTTGTACTTTTAAGCCAATCAGATACCCTACGGGCTCGGAAAGTGCAACGAAACCATCAAATTTTAGCTAGAAACTGTATTTTTGTCGATTTTTATTGAATTTGAACTATATTTCAACGTTTTTTGATGGTTCTGAGCCACCAAACACACTTAAAGCATGCAGAATCGACTCAGAATAGGAAAAGGAGACGTTTAGGTCAATTTTATGCATTCTGGCGTTCGTAGATACAAGAAAACTGTTAAAATTCTTCAGAAACGTCACTTTTGAAGTGTTTTCTTGTACTTTTAAGCCAATCAGATACCCTACGGGCTCGGAAAGTGCAACGAAACCATCAAATTTTAGCTAGAAACTGTATTTTTGTCGATTTTTATTGAATTTGAACTATATTTCAACGTTTTTTGATGGTTCTGAGCCACCAAACACACTTAAAGCATGCAGAATCGACTCAGAATAGGAAAAGGAGACGTTTAGGTCAATTTTATGCATTCTGGCGTTCGTAGATACAAGAAAACTGTTAAAATTCTTCAGAAACGTCACTTTTGAAGTGTTTTCTTGTACTTTTAAGCCAATCAGATACCCTACGGGCTCGGAAAGTGCAACGAACCCATCAAATTTTAGCTAGAAACTGTATTTTTGTCGATTTTTATTGAATTTGAACTATATTTCAACGTTTTTTGATGGTTCTGAGCCACCAAACACACTTAAAGCATGCAGAATCGACTCAGAATAGGAAAAGGAGACGTTTAGGTCAATTTTATGCATTCTGGCGTTCGTAGATACAAGAAAACTGTTAAAATTCTTCAGAAACGTCACTTTTGAAGTGTTTTCTTGTACTTTTAAGCCAATCAGATACCCTACGGGCTCGGAAAGTGCAACGAAACCATCAAATTTTAGCTAGAAACTGTATTTTTGTCGATTTTTATTGAATTTGAACTATATTTCAACGTTTTTTGATGGTTCTGAGCCAAAAAACACACTTAAAGCATGCAGAATCGACTCAGAATAGTAAAAGGAGACGTTTAGGTCAATTTTATGCATTCTGGCGTTCGTAGATACAGGAAAACTGTTAAAATTCTTCAGAAACGTCACTTTTGAAGTGTTTTCTTGTACTTTTAAGCCAATCAGATACCCAACGGGCTCGGAAAGTGCAACGAAACCATCAAATTTTAGCTAGAAACTGTATTTTTGTCGATTTTTATTGAATTTGAACTATATTTCAACGTTTTTTGATGGTTCTGAGCCACCAAACACACTTAAAGCATGCAGAATCGACTCAGAATAGGAAAAGGAGACGTTTAGGTCAATTTTATGCATTCTGGCGTTCGTAGATACAAGAAAACTGTTAAAATTCTTCAGAAACGTCACTTTTGAAGTGTTTTCTTGTACTTTTAAGCCAATCAGATACCCTACGGGCTCGGAAAGTGCAACGAAACCATCAAATTTTAGCTAGAAACTGTATTTTTGTCGATTTTTATTGAATTTGAACTATATTTCAACGTTTTTTGATGGTTCTGAGCCACCAAACACACTTAAAGCATGAAGAATCGACTCAGAATAGGAAAAGGAGAAGTTTAGGTCAATTTTATGCATTCTGGCGTTCGTAGATACAAGAAAACTGTTAAAATTCTTCAGAAACATCACTTTTGAAGTGTTTTCTTGTACTTTGAAGCCAATCAGATACCCTACGGGCTCGGAAAGTGCAACGAAACCATCAAATTTTAGCTAGAAACTGTATTTTTGTCGATTTTTATTGAATTTGAACTATATTTCAACGTTTTTTGATGGTTCTGAGCCACCAAACACACTTAACACTAGGAGGACGGCGTTTAACGCATACCTCTACGGACGGCTTGCGGTCATTTGACCGCTGTACTTTTTTTTCAGTAAAACATGGCCAATAGCGTAAATACTTTATTAATATTAATTAAATAACTAAATTACAGTAACATAAACATTAGAAAGTGGAAATCATAAATGAAACTTATGATTCAAAGCAATTTGCATACAAGAAATTTGTAACTTTAATATATTTTCCGTATAAATTATTTTTGCATCTATCACGCGTTCGGTTTGCTTTATTGCGGCATTTAGTTGCATGGCATTGTTTTCTTTTTCCTGTGAACTTTTTCTTAGGCAGTAGGTCATTTTATTATTTTGACCTGACCTGACCCAACATCACTTGCTGGGACTTCTTTTCACAATTTCAAGAGGAATTTTCGTCTGCTTATTTTCTTCGTTATCACTTCCTGATATAAAATCCATGCATTTATTACAGCCAAGTCTAAAATGTTATAAATAACTTGTCCTTGATCCCGCTTTGAACGAATTTTTTCCAGCCACTTGGTCCACAATATCGTCGCCATATTTTGTAAAGTTGCAATAGGCTATGGTGTCCAGAAGCTTTTTTCGATTATCTTGAATTATTATTTCAGGATGCATAGTGCTCAAAAGCAGAACATTTTTGTTTTTTTCTCTTGATATACAGTCGGCGTTATAGTATTATACTTCAGAACTTTTGTGTCATATACATTACCACTATCCGTCTCGAGGCGAATTATTCAATTCTGCGAGTAATTCCAAATCTATCATATATTTTCTCACCGAATGTTGCGACATTTTCAAAGCAAAAATCACCAAGAAAAAGCACACACTTCACGAAAAGAACAAGATCCAAACCAAAGAATGTAATCACGTGCAATGCCAAAATAAATTAAGTTACCACGAAAATTACCAACCATCTTAGTGGAAATTAAGTCCAGATGTTAACAGTATGTGGTATGAGGTAATTTAAATTATTTCGAGAATTTTTGAAGCGATTTTATTGCAGCGGTCAAATGACCGCACTCCGTCTTTCTAGGAAGACATATCCTCACACAGGTGACGAACAGTCCTATTGAATTGCGATTTTTTCCACATACAATCAAGAACAAATAAATAATTGTCACGAAGGATGATAACGAAATACGTTATGAAACCAGAGATATCAAGAATAAAAAATTCGAAAGCGGTCAAATGACCGCCTCCGTCGTTCTAGTGTTAAAGCATGCAGAATCGACTCAGAATAGGAAAAGGAGACGTTTAGGTCAATTTTATGCATTCTGGCGTTCGTAGATACAAGAAAACTGTTAAAATTCTTCAGAAACGTCACTTTTGAAGTGTTTTCTTGTACTTTTAAGCGAATCAGATACCCAACGGGCTCGGAAAGTGCAACGAAACCATCAAATTTTAGCTAGAAACTGTACTTTTGTCGATTTTTATTGAATTTGAACTATATTTCAACGTTTTTTGATGGTTCTGAGCCACCAAACACACTTAAAGCATGCAGAATCGACTCAGAATAGGAAAAGGAGACGTTTAGGTCAATTTTATGCATTCTGGCGTTCGTAGATACAAGAAAACTGTTAAAATTCTTCAGAAACGTCACTTTTGAAGTGTTTTCTTGTACTTTTAAGCCAATCAGATACCCTACGGGCTCGGAAAGTGCAACGAAACCATCAAATTTTAGCTAGAAACTGTATTTTTGTCGATTTTTATTGAATTTGAACTATATTTCAAAGTTTTTTGATGGTTCTGAGCCACCAAACACACTTAAAGCATGCAGAATCGACTCAGAATAGGAAAAGGAGACGTTTAGGTCAATTTTATGCATTCTGGCGTTCGTAGATACAAGAAAACTGTTAAAATTCTTCAGAAACGTCACTTTTGAAGTGTTTTCTTGTACTTTTAAGCCAATCAGATAACCTACGGGCTCGGAAAGTGCAACGAAACCATCAAATTTTAGCTAGAAACTGTATTTTTGTCGATTTTTATAGAATTTGAACTATATTTCAACGTTTTTTGATGGTTCTGAGCCACCAAACACACTTAAAGCATGCAGAATCGACTCAGAATAGGAAAAGGAGACGTTTAGGTCAATTTTATGCATTCTGGCGTTCGTAGATACAAGAAAACTGTTAAAATTCTTCAGAAACGTCACTTTTGAAGTGTTTTCTTGTACTTTTAAGCCAATCAGATACCCTACGGGCTCGGAAAGTGCAACGAAACCATCAAATTTTAGCTAGAAACTGTATTTTTGTCGATTTTTATTGAATTTGAACTATATTTCAACGTTTTTTGATGGTTCTGAGCCACCAAACACACTTAAAGCATGCAGAATCGACTCAGAATAGGAAAAGGAGACGTTTAGGTCAATTTTATGCATTCTGGCGTTCGTAGATACAAGAAAACTGTTAAAATTCTTCAGAAACGTCACTTTTGAAGTGTTTTCTTGTACTTTTAAGCCAATCAGATACCCTACGGGCTCGGAAAGTGCAACGAAACCATCAAATTTTAGCTAGAAACTGTATTTTTGTCGATTTTTATTGAATTTGAACTATATTTCAACGTTTTTTGATGGTTCTGAGCCACCAAACACACTTAAAGCATGCAGAATCGACTCAGAAGAGCCCGTAGGGTATCTGATTGGCTTAAAAGTACAAGAAAACACTTCAAAAGTGACGTTTCTGAAGAATTTTAACAGTTTTCTTGTATCTACGAACGCCAGAATGCATAAAATTGACCTAAACGTCTCCTTTTCCTATTCTGAGTCGATTCTGCATGCTTTAAGTGTGTTTGGTGGCTCAGAACCATCAAAAAACGTTGAAATATAGTTCAAATTCAATAAAAATCGACAAAAATACAGTTTCTAGCTAAAATTTGATGGTTTCGTTGCACTTTCCGAGCCCGTAGGGTATCTGATTGGCTTAAAAGTACAAGAAAACACTTCAAAAGTGACGTTTCTGAAGAATTTTAACAGTTTTCTTGTATCTACGAACGCCAGAATGCATAAAATTGACCTAAACGTCTCCTTTTCCTATTCTGAGTCGATTCTGCATGCTTTAAGTGTGTTTGGTGGCTCAGAACCATCAAAAAACTTTGAAATATAGTTCAAATTCAATAAAAATCGACAAAAATACAGTTTCTAGCTAAAATTTGATGGTTTCGTTGCACTTTCCGAGCCCGTAGGGTATCTGATTGGCTTAAAAGTACAAGAAAACACTTCAAAAGTGACGTTTCTGAAGAATTTTAACATGCAGAATCGACTCAGAATAGGAAAAGGAGACGTTTAGGTCAATTTTATGCATTCTGGCGTTCGTAGATACAAGAAAACTGTTAAAATTCTTCAGATACGTCACTTTTGAAGTGTTTTGTTGTACTTTTAAGCCAATCAGATACCCTACGGGCTCGGAAAGTGCAACGAAACCATCAAATTTTAGCTAGAAACTGTATTTTTGTCGATTTTTATTGAATTTGAAATATTTCAACGTTTTTTGATGGTTCTGAGCCACCAAACACACTTAAAGCATGCAGAATCCACTCAGAATAGGAAAAGGAGACGTTTAGGTCAATTTTATGCATTCTGGCGTTCGTAGATACAAGAAAACTGTTAAAATTCTTCAGAAACGTCACTTTTGAAGTGTTTTCTTGTACTTTTAAGCCAATCAGATACCCTACGGGCTCGGAAAGTGCAACGAAACCATCAAATTTTAGCTAGAAACTGTATTTTTGTCGATTTTTATTGAATTTGAACTATATTTCAACGTTTTTTGATGGTTCTGAGCCACCAAACACACTTAAAGCATGCAGAATCGACTCAGAATAGGAAAAGGAGACGTTTAGGTCAATTTTATGCATTCTGGCGTTCGTAGATACAAGAAAAATGTTAAAATCCTTCAGAAACGTCACTTTTGAAGTGTTTTCTTGTACTTTTAAGCCAATCAGATACCCTACGGGCTCGGAAAGTGCAACGAAACCATCAAATTTTAGCTAGAAACTGTATTTTTGTCGATTTTTATTGAATTTGAACTATATTTCAACGTTTTTTGATGGTTCTGAGCCACCAAACACACTTAAAGCATGCAGAATCGACTCAGAATAGGAAAAGGAGACGTTTAGGTCAATTTTATGCATTCTGGCGTTCGTAGATACAAGAAAACTGTTAAAATTCTTCAGAAACGTCACTTTTGAAGTGTTTTCTTGTACTTTTAAGCCAATCAGATACCCTACGGGCTCGGAAAGTGCAACGAAACCATCAAATTTTAGCTAGAAACTGTATTTTTGTCGATTTTTATTGAATTTGAACTATATTTCAACGTTTTTTGATGGTTCTGAGCCACCAAACACTCTTAAAGCATGTAGAATCGACTCAGAATAGGAAAAGGAGACGTTTAGGTCAATTTTATGCATTCTGGCGTTCGTAGATACAAGAAAACTGTTAAAATTCTTCAGAAACGTCACTTTTGAAGTGTTTTCTTGTACTTTTAAGCCAATCAGATACCCTACGGGCTCGGAAAGTGCAACGAAACCATCAAATTTTAGCTAGAAACTGTATTTTTGTCGATTTTTATTGAATTTGAACTATATTTCAACGTTTTTTGATGGTTCTGAGCCACCAAACACACTTAAAGCATGCAGAATCGACTCAGAATAGGAAAAGGAGACGTTTAGGTCAATTTTATGCATTCTGGCGTTCGTAGATACAAGAAAACTGTTAAAATTCTTCAGAAACGTCACTTTTGAAGTGTTTTCTTGTACTTTTAAGCCAATCAGATACCCTACGGGCTCGGAAAGTGCAACGAAACCATCAAATTTTAGCTAGAAACTGTATTTTTGTCGATTTTTATTGAATTTGAACTATATTTCAACGTTTTTTGATGGTTCTGAGCCACCAAACACACTTAAAGCATGCAGAATCGACTCAGAATAGGAAAAGGAGACGTTTAGGTCAATTTTATGCATTCTGGCGTTCGTAGATACAAGAAAACTATTAAAATTCTTCAGAAACGTCACTTTTGAAGTGTTTTCTTGTACTTTTAAGCCAATCAGATACCCTACGGGCTCGGAAAGTGCAACGAAACTATCAAATTTTAGCTAGAAACTGTATTTTTGTCGATTTTTATTGAATTTGAACTATATTTCAACGTTTTTTGATGGTTCTGAGCCACCAAACACACTTAAAGCATGCAGAATCGACTCAGAATAGGAAAAGGAGACGTTTAGGTCAATTTTATGCATTCTGGCGTTCGTAGATACAAGAAAACTGTTAAAATTCTTCAGAAACGTCACTTTTGAAGTGTTTTCTTGTACTTTTAAGCCAATCAGATACCCTACGGGCTCGGAAAGTGCAACGAAACCATCAAATTTTAGCTAGAAACTGTATTTTTGTCGATTTTTATTGAATTTGAACTATATTTCAACGTTTTTTGATGGTTCTGAGCCACCAAACACACTTAAAGCATGCAGAATCGACTCAGAATAGGAAAAGGAGACGTTTAGGTCAAATTTATGCATTCTGGCGTTCGTAGATACAAGAAAACTGTTAAAATTCTTCAGAAACGTCACTTTTGAAGTGTTTTCTTGTACTTTTAAGCCAATCAGATAGCCTACGGGCTCGGAAAGTGCAACGAAACCATCAAATTTTAGCTAGAAACTGTATTTTTGTCGATTTTTATTGAATTTGAACTATATTTCAACGTTTTTTGATGGTTCTGAGCCACCAAACACACTTAAAGCATGCAGAATCGACTCAGAATAGGAAAAGGAGACGTTTAGGTCAATTTTATGCATTCTGGCGTTCGTAGATACAAGAAAACTGTTAAAATTCTTCAGAAACGTCACTTTTGAAGTGTTTTCTTGTACTTTTAAGCCAATCAGATACCCTACGGTCTCGGAAAGTGCAACGAAACCATCAAATTTTAGCTAGAAACTGTATTTTTGTCGATTTTTATTGAATTTGAACTATATTTCAACGTTTTTTGATGGTTCTGAGCCACCAAACACACTTAAAGCATGCAGAATCGACTCAGAATAGGAAAAGGAGACGTTTAGGTCAATTTTATGCATTCTGGCGTTCGTAGATACAAGAAAACTGTTAAAATTCTTCAGAAACGTCACTTTTGAAGTGTTTTCTTGTACTTTTAGGCCAATCAGATACCCTACGGGCTCGGAAAGTGCAACGAAACCATCAAATTTTAGCTAGAAACTGTATTTTTGTCGATTTTTATTGAATTTGAACTATATTTCAACGTTTTTTGATGGTTCTGAGCCACCAAACACACTTAAAGCATGCAGAATCGACTCAGAATAGGAAAAGGAGACGTTTAGGTCAATTTTATGCATTCTGGCGTTCGTAGATACAAGAAAACTGTTAAAATTCTTCAGAAACGTCACTTTTGAAGTGTTTTCTTGTACTTTTAAGCCAATCAGATACCCTACGGGCTCGGAAAGTGCAACGAAACCATCAAATTTTAGCTAGAAACTGTATTTTTGTCGATTTTTATTGAATTTGAACTATATTTCAACGTTTTTTGATGGTTCTGAGCCACCAAACACACTTAAAGCATGCAGAATCGACTCAGAATAGGAAAAGGAGACGTTTAGGTCAATTTTATGCATTCTGGCGTTCGTAGATACAAGAAAAATGTTAAAATCCTTCAGAAACGTCACTTTTGAAGTGTTTTCTTGTACTTTTAAGCCAATCAGATACCCTACGGGCTCGGAAAGTGCAACGAAACCATCAAATTTTAGCTAGAAACTGTATTTTTGTCGATTTTTATTGAATTTGAACTATATTTCAACGTTTTTTGATGGTTCTGAGCCACCAAACACACTTAAAGCATGCAGAATCGACTCAGAATAGGAAAAGGAGACGTTTAGGTCAATTTTATGCATTCTGGCGTTCGTAGATACAAGAAAACTGTTAAAATTCTTCAGAAACGTCACTTTTGAAGTGTTTTCTTGTACTTTTAAGCCAATCAGATACCCTACGGGCTCGGAAAGTGCAACGAAACCATCAAATTTTAGCTAGAAACTGTATTTTTGTCGATTTTTATTGAATTTGAACTATATTTCAACGTTTTTTGATGGTTCTGAGCCACCAAACACTCTTAAAGCATGTAGAATCGACTCAGAATAGGAAAAGGAGACGTTTAGGTCAATTTTATGCATTCTGGCGTTCGTAGATACAAGAAAACTGTTAAAATTCTTCAGAAACGTCACTTTTGAAGTGTTTTCTTGTACTTTTAAGCCAATCAGATACCCTACGGGCTCGGAAAGTGCAACGAAACCATCAAATTTTAGCTAGAAACTGTATTTTTGTCGATTTTTATTGAATTTGAACTATATTTCAACGTTTTTTGATGGTTCTGAGCCACCAAACACACTTAAAGCATGCAGAATCGACTCAGAATAGGAAAAGGAGACGTTTAGGTCAATTTTATGCATTCTGGCGTTCGTAGATACAAGAAAACTGTTAAAATTCTTCAGAAACGTCACTTTTGAAGTGTTTTCTTGTACTTTTAAGCCAATCAGATACCCTACGGGCTCGGAAAGTGCAACGAAACCATCAAATTTTAGCTAGAAACTGTATTTTTGTCGATTTTTATTGAATTTGAACTATATTTCAACGTTTTTTGATGGTTCTGAGCCACCAAACACACTTAAAGCATGCAGAATCGACTCAGAATAGGAAAAGGAGACGTTTAGGTCAATTTTATGCATTCTGGCGTTCGTAGATACAAGAAAACTATTAAAATTCTTCAGAAACGTCACTTTTGAAGTGTTTTCTTGTACTTTTAAGCCAATCAGATACCCTACGGGCTCGGAAAGTGCAACGAAACTATCAAATTTTAGCTAGAAACTGTATTTTTGTCGATTTTTATTGAATTTGAACTATATTTCAACGTTTTTTGATGGTTCTGAGCCACCAAACACACTTAAAGCATGCAGAATCGACTCAGAATAGGAAAAGGAGACGTTTAGGTCAATTTTATGCATTCTGGCGTTCGTTGATACAAGAAAACTGTTAAAATTCTTCAGAAACGTCACTTTTGAAGTGTTTTCTTGTACTTTTAAGCCAATCAGATACCCTACGGGCTCGGAAAGTGCAACGAAACCATCAAATTTTAGCTAGAAACTGTATTTTTGTCGATTTTTATTGAATTTGAACTATATTTCAACGTTTTTTGATGGTTCTGAGCCACCAAACACACTTAAAGCATGCAGAATCGACTCAGAATAGGAAAAGGAGACGTTTAGGTCAAATTTATGCATTCTGGCGTTCGTAGATACAAGAAAACTGTTAAAATTCTTCAGAAACGTCACTTTTGAAGTGTTTTCTTGTACTTTTAAGCCAATCAGATAGCCTACGGGCTCGGAAAGTGCAACGAAACCATCAAATTTTAGCTAGAAACTGTATTTTTGTCGATTTTTATTGAATTTGAACTATATTTCAACGTTTTTTGATGGTTCTGAGCCACCAAACACACTTAAAGCATGCAGAATCGACTCAGAATAGGAAAAGGAGACGTTTAGGTCAATTTTATGCATTCTGGCGTTCGTAGATACAAGAAAACTGTTAAAATTCTTCAGAAACGTCACTTTTGAAGTGTTTTCTTGTACTTTTAAGCCAATCAGATACCCTACGGTCTCGGAAAGTGCAACGAAACCATCAAATTTTAGCTAGAAACTGTATTTTTGTCGATTTTTATTGAATTTGAACTATATTTCAACGTTTTTTGATGGTTCTGAGCCACCAAACACACTTAAAGCATGCAGAATCGACTCAGAATAGGAAAAGGAGACGTTTAGGTCAATTTTATGCATTCTGGCGTTCGTAGATACAAGAAAACTGTTAAAATTCTTCAGAAACGTCACTTTTGAAGTGTTTTCTTGTACTTTTAGGCCAATCAGATACCCTACGGGCTCGGAAAGTGCAACGAAACCATCAAATTTTAGCTAGAAACTGTATTTTTGTCGATTTTTATTGAATTTGAACTATATTTCAACGTTTTTTGATGGTTCTGAGCCACCAAACACACTTAAAGCATGCAGAATCGACTCAGAATAGGAAAAGGAGACGTTTAGGTCAATTTTATGCATTCTGGCGTTCGTAGATACAAGAAAACTGTTAAAATTCTTCAGAAACGTCACTTTTGAAGTGTTTTCTTGTACTTTTAAGCCAATCAGATACCCTACGGGCTCGGAAAGTGCAACGAAACCATCAAATTTTAGCTAGAAACTGTATTTTTGTCGATTTTTATTGAATTTGAACTATATTTCAACGTTTTTTGATGGTTCTGAGCCACCAAACACACTTAAAGCATGCAGAATCGACTCAGAATAGGAAAAGGAGACGTTTAGGTCAATTTTATGCATTCTGGCGTTCGTAGATACAAGAAAACTGTTAAAATTCTTCAGAAACGTCACTTTTGAAGTGTTTTCTTGTACTTTTAAGCCAATCAGATACCCTACGGGCTCGGAAAGTGCAACGAAACCATCAAATTTTAGCTAGAAACTGTATTTTTGTCGATTTTTATTGAATTTGAACTATATTTCAACGTTTTTTGATGGTTCTGAGCCACCAAACACACTTAAAGCATGCAGAATCGACTCAGAATAGGAAAAGGAGACGTTTAGGTCAATTTTATGCATTCTGGCGTTCGTAGATACAAGAAAACTGTTAAAATTCTTCAGAAACGTCACTTTTGAAGTGTTTTCTTGTACTTTTAAGCCAATCAGATACCCTACGGGCTCGGAAAGTGCAAAGAAACCATCAAATTTCAGCTAGAAACTGTATTTTTGTCGATTTTTATTGAATTTGAACTATATTTCATCGTTTTTTGATGGTTCTGAGCCACCAAACACACTTAAAGCATGCAGAATCGACTCAGAATAGGAAAAGGAGACGTTTAGGTCAATTTTATGCATTCTGGCGTTCGTAGATACAAGAAAACTGTTAAAATTCTTCAGAAACGTCACTTTTGAAGTGTTTTCTTGTACTTTTAAGCCAATCAGATACCCAACGGGCTCGGAAAGTGCAAAGAAACCATCAAATTTTAGCTAGAAACTGTATTTTTGTCGATTTTTATTGAATTTGAACTATATTTCAACGTTTTTTGATGGTTCTGAGCCACCAAACACACTTAAAGCATGCAGAATCGACTCAGAATAGGAAAAGGAGACGTTTAGGTCAATTTTATGCATTCTGGCGTTCGTAGATACAAGAAAACTTTTAAAATTCTTCAGAAACGTCACTTTTGAAGTGTTTTCTTGTACTTTTAAGCCAATCCGATACCCAACGGGCTCGGAAAGTGCAACGAAACCATCAAATTTTAGCTAGAAACTGTATTTTTGTCGATTTTTATTGAATTTGAACTATATTTCAACGTTTTTTGATGGTTCTGAGCCACCAAACACACTTGAAGCATGCAGAATCGACTCAGAATAGGAAAAGGAGACGTTTAGGTCAATTTTATGCATTCTGGCGTTCGTAGATACAAGAAAACTGTTAAAATTCTTCAGAAAAGTCACTTTTGAAGTGTTTTCTTGTACTTTTAAGCCAATCAGATACCCTACGGGCTCGGAAAGTGCAACGAAACCATCAAATTTTAGCTAGAAACTGTATTTTTGTCGATTTTTATTGAATTTGAACTATATTTCAACGTTTTTTGATGGTTCTGAGCCACCAAACACACTTAAAGCATGCAGAATCGAGTCAGAATAGGAAAAGGAGACGTTTAGGTCAATTTTATGCATTCTGGCGTTCGTAGATACAAGAAAACTGTTAAAATTCTTCAGAAACGTCACTTTTGAAGTGTTTTCTTGTACTTTTAAGCCAATCAGATACCCTACGGGCTCGGAAAGTGCAACGAAACCATCAAATTTTAGCTAGAAACTGTATTTTTGTCGATTTTTATTGAATTTGAACTATATTTCAACGTTTTTTGATGGTTCTGAGCCACCAAACACACTTAAAGCATGCAGAATCGACTCAGAATAGGAAAAGGAGACGTTTAGGTCAATTTTGTGCATTCTGGCGTTCGTAGATACAAGAAAACTGTTAAAATTCTTCAGAAACGTCACTTTTGAAGTGTTTTCTTGTACTTTTAAGCCAATCAGATACCCTACGGGCTCGGAAAGTGCAAAGAAACCATCAAATTTTAGCTAGAAACTGTATTTTTGTCGATTTTTATTGAATTTGAACTATATTTCATCGTTTTTTGATGGTTCTGAGCCACCAAACACACTTAAAGCATGCAGAATCGACTCAGAATAGGAAAAGGAGACGTTTAGGTCAAATTTATGCATTCTGGCGTTCGTAGATACAAGAAAACTGTTAAAATTCTTCAGAAACGTCACTTTTGAAGTGTTTTCTTGTACTTTTAAGCCAATCAGATACCGTACGGGCTCGGAAAGTGCAACGAAACCATCAAATTTTAGCTAGAAACTGTATTTTTGTCGATTTTTATTGAATTTGAACTATATTTCAACGTTTTTTGATGGTTCTGAGCCACCAAACACACTTAAAGCATGCAGAATCGACTCAGAATAGGAAAAGGAGACGTTTAGGTCAATTTTATGCATTCTGGCGTTCGTAGATACAAGAAAACTGTTAAAATTCTTCAGAAACGTCACTTTTGAAGTGTTTTCTTGTACTTTTAAGCCAATCAGATACCCTACGGGCTCGGAAAGTGCAACGAAACCATCAAATTTTAGCTAGAAACTGTATTTTTGTCGATTTTTATTGAATTTGAACTATATTTCTACGTTTTTTGATGGTTCTGAGCCACCAAACACACTTAACACTAGAACCGCCGAAAATTCCACATACCTGGAACCGCCGCCCCGGTCAAATTGACCGGTGATTAAAACTCAGTTTTTTCGATTGTTTTTATGAATTAGCATATTTATTTCCATAAAAGGAAACGCAAAATACAGAAATAATTGTTACCTTAACGTAATTATCTTAAATGTTGTTACAATTTTTGTAGTAGGTTGTTTTAAATTCATATAAACCACATAGGTTCTTTTTTTTTAGTTCTCACACATAAGTTTAATTTTCACATTTATTTTCTAGATATGTACGTCTTTTACGAGATTGATGACATATCTTTGATCCACTCTCACAATTATTGGCGTATTGTAGATCTTTTTTGTTATGGGCTATTCTACGAGTGTTCTGTTGCACTCGACCAAGCAATATTCACTCACCACCATCGTGTATCACAAACTGTGTCACGGTCAGATTCTCCACCACATTGTTCTTTACTCCGAACAAGGTGAGAAAGTATTTCATTTTCCCTAACAATATTAGATAATTTAGAATCATACTCCGAATTTTTTGGTGGAAGATATTCTAGTTAGTCTAAATATGCTAATGCCTGTGCAGCCATGAGGCCTTTCCTGGACCACATACAATTCAATTTGTATATAGGTAAGTATAGAATACTAAAACTAAACATAAAGCATGCCCTTTCGAAGTACAACGGAGCAATTTTTATGTTCACAAATTTACAGGCTGTAATTTGCAAAAATTTTGTACGCATGCGCAAAATCAGTTCTGCGCATGTGTGGCACAAGTAGAAACAGGTTCTTAGCCAAGTGTAAGAATGAACACGTTGAAATAAGTACGAACAAAAACTAACAAAGAGGAAAAGCTCTGATTGTTTGATGCAGATATATGCCATTTTGTTATTTTAGAAATGTTGAAAATATAAATTTATTTACATTTGGTGCAAGTCAAACTGTATAATTCATTCAACTGCTCCCAGAAAATAAACTAAATGACATATACATTTAATCAAAATATAATATTAACGTTCCGGTCAATCTGACCGAGCCGGCGGTTTCAGGAAAAAATTTCCAAAACAGCGCTCAGAATTTTTCAAAATGTTCAAAATTTTGTGACAGCATTGCCAAAGATAATTTAGGAAAACTCAGAAGATTGCAAGATCATAGAAAAATTATTTCCGTTAAAAAAAAAACTTTAAAATCGGAAAACGGTCAAATTGACCGGTGCGGCGGTTCTAGTGTTAAAGCATGCAGAATCGACTCAGAATAGGAAAAGGAGACGTTTAGGTCAATTTTATGCATTCTGGCGTTCGTAGATACAAGAAAACTGTTAAAATTCTTCAGAAACGTCACTTTTGAAGTGTTTTCTTGTACTTTTAAGCCAATCAGATACCCTACGGGCTCGGAAAGTGCAACGAAACCATCAAATTTTAGCTAGAAACTGTATTTTTGTCGATTTTTATTGAATTTGAACAATATTTCAACGTTTTTTGATGGTTCTGAGCCACCAAACACACTTAAAGCATGCAGAATCGACTCAGAATAGGAAAAGGAGACGTTTAGGTCAATTTTATGCATTCTGGCGTTCGTAGATACAAGAAAACTGTTAAAATTCTTCAGAAACGTCACTTTTGAAGTGTTTTCTTGTACTTTTAAGCCAATCCGATACCCAACGGGCTCGGAAAGTGCAACGAAACCATCAAATTTTAGCTAGAAACTGTATTTTTGTCGATTTTTATTGAATTTGAACTATATTTCAACGTTTTTTGATGGTTCTGAGCCACCAAACACACTTGAAGCATGCAGAATCGACTCAGAATAGGAAAAGGAGACGTTTAGGTCAATTTTATGCATTCTGGTGTTCGTAGATACAAGAAAACTGTTAAAATTCTTCAGAAACGTCACTTTTGAAGTGTTTTCTTGTACTTTTAAGCCAATCAGATACCCTACGGGCTCGGAAAGTGCAACGAAACCATCAAATTTTAGCTAGAAACTGTATTTTTGTCGATTTTTATTGAATTTGAACTATATTTCAACGTTTTTTGATGGTTCTGAGCCACCAAACACACTTAAAGCATGCAGAATCGAGTCAGAATAGGAAAAGGAGACGTTTAGGTCAATTTTATGCATTCTGGCGTTCGTAGATACAAGAAAACTGTTAAAATTCTTCAGAAACGTCACTTTTGAAGTGTTTTCTTGTACTTTTAAGCCAATCAGATACCCTACGGGCTCGGAAAGTGCAACGAAACCATCAAATTTTAGCTAGAAACTGTATTTTTGTCGATTTTTATTGAATTTGAACTATATTTCAACGTTTTTTGATGGTTCTGAGCCACCAAACACACTTAAAGCATGCAGAATCGACTCAGAATAGGAAAAGGAGACGTTTAGGTCAATTTTATGCATTCTGGCGTTCGTAGATACAAGAAAACTGTTAAAATTCTTCAGAAACGTCACTTTTGAAGTGTTTTCTTGTACTTTTAAGCCAATCAGATACCCTACGGGCTCGGAAAGTGCAACGAAACCATCAAATTTTAGCTAGAAACTGTATTTTTGTCGATTTTTATTGAATTTGAACTATATTTCAACGTTTTTTGAAGGTTCTGAGCCACCAAACACACTTAAAGCATGCAGAATCGACTCAGAATAGGAAAAGGAGACGTTTAGGTCAATTTTATGCATTCTGGCGTTCGTAGATACAAGAAAACTGTTAAAATTCTTCAGAAACGTCACTTTTGAAGTGTTTTCTTGTACTTTTAAGCCAATCAGATACCCTACGGGCTCGGAAAGTGCAACGAAACCATCAAATTTTAGCTAGAAACTGTATTTTTGTCGATTTTTATTGAATTTGAACTATATTTCAACGTTTTTTGATGGTTCTGAGCCACCAAACACACTTAAAGCATGCAGAATCGACTCAGAATAGGAAAAGGAGACGTTTAGGTCAATTTTATGCATTCTGGCGTTCGTAGATACAAGAAAACTGTTAAAATTCTTCAGAAACGTCACTTTTGAAGTGTTTTCTTGTACTTTTAAGCCAATCAGATACCCTACGGGCTCGGAAAGTGCAACGAAACCATCAAATTTTAGCTAGAAACTGTATTTTTGTCGATTTTTATTGAATTTGAACTATATTTCAACGTTTTTTGATGGTTCTGAGCCACCAAACACACTTAAAGCATGCAGAATCGACTCAGAATAGGAAAAGGAGACGTTTAGGTCAATTTTATGCATTCTGGCGTTCGTAGATACAAGAAAACTGTTAAAATTCTTCAGAAACGTCACTTTTGAAGTGTTTTCTTGTACTTTTAAGCCAATCAGATACCCAACGGGCTCGGAAAGTGCAACGAAACCATCAAACTTTAGCTAGAAACTGTATTTTTGTCGATTTTTATAGAATTTGAACTATATTTCAACGTTTTTTGATGGTTCTGAGCCACCAAACACACTTAAAGCATGCAGAATCGACTCAGAATAGGAAAAGGAGACGTTTAGGTCAATTTTATGCATTCTGGCGTTCGTAGATACAAGAAAACTGTTAAAATTCTTCAGAAACGTCACTTTTGAAGTGTTTTCTTGTACTTTTAAGCCAATCAGATACCCAACGGGCTCGGAAAGTGCAACGAAACCATCAAATTTTAGCTAGAAACTGTATTTTTGTCGATTTTTATTGAATTTGAACTATATTTCAACGTTTTTTGATGGTTCTGAGCCACCAAACACACTTAAAGCATGCAGAATCGACTCAGAATAGGAAAAGGAGACGTTTAGGTCAATTTTATGCATTCTGGCGTTCGTAGATACAAGAAAACTGTTAAAATTCTTCAGAAACGTCACTTTTGAAGTGTTTTCTTGTACTTTTAAGCCAATCAGATACCCTACGGGCTCGGAAAGTGCAACGAAACCATCAAATTTTAGCTAGAAACTGTATTTTTGTCGATTTTTATTGAATTTGAACTATATGTCAACGTTTTTTGATGGTTCTGAGCCACCAAACACACTTAAAGCATGCAGAATCGACTCAGAATAGGAAAAGGAGACGTTTAGGTCAATTTTATGCATTCTAGCGTTCGTAGATACAAGAAAACTGTTAAAATTCTTCAGAAACGTCACTTTTGAAGTGTTTTCTTGTACTTTTAAGCCAATCAGATACCCTACGGGCTCGGAAAGTGCAACGAAACCATCAAATTTTAGCTAGAAACTGTATTTTTGTCGATTTTTATTGAATTTGAACTATATTTCAACGTTTTTTGATGGTTCTGAGCCACCAAACACACTTAAAGCATGCAGAATCGACTCAGAATAGGAAAAGGAGACGTTTAGGTCAATTTTATGCATTCTGGCGTTCGTAGATACAAGAAAACTGTTAAAATTCTTCAGAAACGTCACTTTTGAAGTGTTTTCTTGTACTTTTAAGCCAATCAGATACCCTACGGGCTCGGAAAGTGCAACGAAACCATCAAATTTTAGCTAGAAACTGTATTTTTGTCGATTTTTATTGAATTTGAACTATATTTCAACGTTTTTTGATGGTTCTGAGCCACCAAACACATTTAAAGCATGCAGAATCGACTCAGAATAGGAAAAGGAGACGTTTAGGTCAATTTTATGCATTCTGGCGTTCGTAGATACAAGAAAACTGTTAAAATTCTTCAGAAACGTCACTTTTGAAGTGTTTTCTTGTACTTTTAAGCCAATCAGATACCCTACGGGCTCGGAAAGTGCAACGAAACCATCAAATTTTAGCTAGAAACTGTATTTTTGTCGATGTTTATTGAATTTGAACTATATTTCAACGTTTTTTGATGGTTCTGAGCCACCAAACACACTTAAAGCATGCAGAATCGACTCAGAATAGGAAAAGGAGAAGTTTAGGTCAATTTTATGCATTCTGGCGTTCGTAGATACAAGAAAACTGTTAAAATTCTTCAGAAACGTCACTTTTGAAGTGTTTTCTTGTACTTTTAAGCCAATCAGATACCCTACGGGCTCGGAAAGTGCAACGAAACCATCAAATTTTAGCTAGAAACTGTATTTTTGTCGATTTTTATTGAATTTGAACTATATTTCAACGTTTTTTGATGGTTCTGAGCCACCAAACACACTTAAAGCATGCAGAATCGACTCAGAATAGGAAAAGGAGACGTTTAGGTCAATTTTATGCATTCTGGCGTTCGTAGATACAAGAAAACTGTTAAAATTCTTCAGAAACGTCACTTTTGAAGTGTTTTCTTGTACTTTTAAGCCAATCAGATACCCTACGGGCTCGGAAAGTACAACGAAACCATCAAATTTTAGCTAGAAACTGTATTTTTGTCGATTTTTATTGAATTTGAACTATATTTCAACGTTTTTTGATGGTTCTGAGCCACCAAACACACTTAAAGCATGCAGAATCGACTCAGAATAGGAAAAGGAGACGTTTAGGTCAATTTTATGCATTCTGGCGTTCGTAGATACAAGAAAACTGTTAAAATTCTTCAGAAACGTCACTTTTTAAGTGTTTTCTTGTACTTTTAAGCCAATCAGATACCCTACGGGCTCGGAAAGTGCAACGAAACCATCAAATTTTAGCTAGAAACTGTATTTTTGTCGATTTTTATTGAATTTGAACTATATTTCAACGTTTTTTGATGGTTCTGAGCCACCAAACACACTTAAAGCATGCAGAATCGACTCAGAATAGGAAAAGGAGACGTTTAGGTCAATTTTATGCATTCTGGCGTTCGTAGATACAAGAAAACTGTTAAAATTCTTCAGAAACGTCACTTTTGAAGTGTTTTCTTGTACTTTTAAGCCAATCAGATACCCTACGGGCTCGGAAAGTGCAACGAAACCATCAAATTTTAGCTAAAAACTGTATTTTTGTCGATTTTTATTGAATTTGAACTATATTTCAACGTTTTTTGATGGTTCTGAGCCACCAAACACACTTAAAGCATGCAGAATCGACTCAGAATAGGAAAAGGAGACGTTTAGGTCAATTTTATGCATTCTGGCGTTCGTAGATACAAGAAAACTGTTAAAATTCTTCAGAAACGTCACTTTTGAAGTGTTTTCTTGTACTTTTAAGCCAATCAGATACCCTACGGGCTCGGAAAGTGCAACGAAACCATCAAATTTTAGCTAGAAACTGTATTTTTGTCGATTTTTATTGAATTTGAACTATATTTCAACGTTTTTTGATGGTTCTGAGCCACCAAACACACTTAAAGCATGCAGAATCGACTCAGAATAGGAAAAGGAGACGTTTAGGTCAATTTTATGCATTCTGGCGTTCGTAGATACAAGAAAACTGTTAAAATTCTTCAGAAACGTCACTTTTGAAGTGTTTTCTTGTACTTTTAAGCCAATCAGATACCCTACGGGCTCGGAAAGTGCAACGAAACCATCAAATTTTAGCTAGAAACTGTATTTTTGTCGATTTTTATTGAATTTGAACTATATTTCAACGTTTTTTGATGGTTCTGAGCCACCAAACACACTTAAAGCATGCAGAATCGACTCAGAATAGGAAAAGGAGACGTTTAGGTCAATTTTATGCATTCTGGCGTTCGTAGATACAAGAAAACTGTTAAAATTCTTCAGAAACGTCACTTTTGAAGTGTTTTCTTGTACTTTTAAGCCAATCAGATACCCTACGGGCTCGGAAATTGCAACGAAACCATCAAATTTTAGCTAGAAACTGTATTTTTGTCGATTTTTATTGAATTTGAACTATATTTCAACGTTTTTTGATGGTTCTGAGCCACCAAACACACTTAAAGCATGCAGAATCGACTCAGAATAGGAAAAGGAGACGTTTAGGTCAATTTTATGCATTCTGGCGTTCGTAGATACAAGAAAACTGTTAAAATTCTTCAGAAACGTCACTTTTGAAGTGTTTTCTTGTACTTTTAAGCCAATCAGATACCCTACGGGCTCGGAAAGTGCAACGAAACCATCAAATTTTAGCTAGAAACTGTATTCTTGTCGATTTTTATTGAATTTGAACTACATTTCAACGTTTTTTGATGGTTCTGAGCCACCAAACACACTTAAAGCATGCAGAATCGACTCAGAATAGGAAAAGGAGACGTTTAGGTCAATTTTATGCATTCTGGCGTTCGTAGATACAAGAAAACTGTTAAAATTCTTCAGAAACGTCACTTTTGAAGTGTTTTCTTGTACTTTTAAGCCAATCAGATACCCTGCGGGCTCGGAAAGTGCAACGAAACCATCAAATTTTAGCTAGAAACTGTATTTTTGTCGATTTTTATTGAATTTGAACTATATTTCAACGTTTTTTGATGGTTCTGAGCCACCAAACACACTTAAAGCATGCAGAATCGACTCAGAATAGGAAAAGGAGACGTTTAGGTCAATTTTATGCATTCTGGCGTTCGTAGATACAAGAAAACTGTTAAAATTCTTCAGAAACGTCACTTTTGAAGTGTTTTCTTGTACTTTTAAGCCAATCAGATACCCTATGGGCTCGGAAAGTGCTACGAAACCATCAAATTTTAGCTAGAAACTGTATTTTTGTCGATTTTTATTGAATTTGAACTATATTTCAACGTTTTTTTATGGTTCTGAGCCACCAAACACACTTAAAGCATGCAGAATCGACTCAGAATAGGAAAAGGAGACGTTTAGGTCAATTTTATGCATTCTGGCGTTCGTAGATACAAGAAAACTGTTAAAATTCTTCAGAAACGTCACTTTTGAAGTGTTTTCTTGTACTTTTAAGCCAATCAGATACCCTACGGGCTCGGAAAGTGCAACGAAACCATCAAATTTTAGCTAGAAACTGTATTTTTGTCGATTTTTATTGAATTTGAACTATATTTCAACGTTTTTTGATGGTTCTGAGCCACCAAACACACGTAAAGCATGCAGAATCGACTCAGAATAGGAAAAGGAGACGTTTAGGTCAATTTTATGCATTCTGGCGTTCGTAGATAAAAGAAAACTGTTAAAATTCTTCAGAAACGTCACTTTTGAAGTGTTTTCTTGTACTTTTAAGCCAATCAGATACCCTACGGGCTCGGAAAGTGCAACGAAACCATCAAATTTTAGCTAGAAACTGTATTTTTGTCGATTTTTATTGAATTTGAACTATATTTCAACGTTTTTTGATGGTTCTGAGCCACCAAACACACCTAAAGCATGCAGAATCGACTCAGAATAGGAAAAGGAGACGTTTAGGTCAATTTTATGCATTCTGGCGTTCGTAGATACAAGAAAACTGTTAAAATTCTTCAGAAACGTCACTTTTGAAGTGTTTTCTTGTACTTTTAAGCCAATCAGATACCCTACGGGCTCGGAAAGTGCAACGAAACCATCAAATTTTAGCTAGAAACTGTATTTTTGTCGATTTTTATTGAATTTGAACTATATTTCAACGTTTTTTGAAGGTTCTGAGCCACCAAACACACTTAAAGCATGCAGAATCGACTCAGAATAGGAAAAGGAGACGTTTAGGTCAATTTTATGCATTCTGGCGTTCGTAGATACAAGAAAACTGTTAAAATTCTTCAGAAACGTCACTTTTGAAGTGTTTTCTTGTACTTTTAAGCCAATCAGATACCCTACGGGCTCGGAAAGTGCAACGAAACCATCAAATTTTAGCTAGAAACTGTATTTTTGTCGAATTTTATTGAATTTGAACAATATTTCAACGTTTTTTGATGGTTCTGAGCCACCAAACACACCTAAAGCATGCAGAATCGACTCAGAATAGGAAAAGGAGACGTTTAGGTCAATTTTATGCATTCTGGCGTTCGTAGATACAAGAAAACTGTTAAAATTCTTCAGAAACGTCACTTTCGAAGTGTTTTCTTGTACTTTTAAGCCAATCAGATACCCTACGGGCTCGGAAAGTGCAACGAAACCATCAAATTTTAGCTAGAAACTGTATTCTTGTCGATTTTTATTGAATTTGAACTACATTTCAACGTTTTTTGATGGTTCTGAGCCACCAAACACACTTAAAGCATGCAGAATCGACTCAGAATAGGAAAAGGAGACGTTTAGGTCAATTTTATGCATTCTGGCGTTCGTAGATACAAGAAAACTGTTAAAATTCTTCAGAAACGTCACTTTTGAAGTGTTTTCTTGTACTTTTAAGCCAATCAGATACCCTGCGGGCTCGGAAAGTGCAACGAAACCATCAAATTTTAGCTAGAAACTGTATTTTTGTCGATTTTTATTGAATTTGAACTATATTTCAACGTTTTTTGATGGTTCTGAGCCACCAAACACACTTAAAGCATGCAGAATCGACTCAGAATAGGAAAAGGAGACGTTTAGGTCAATTTTATGCATTCTGGCGTTCGTAGATACAAGAAAACTGTTAAAATTCTTCAGAAACGTCACTTTTGAAGTGTTTTCTTGTACTTTTAAGCCAATCAGATACCCTACGGGCTCGGAAAGTGCAACGAAACCATCAAATTTTAGCTAGAAACTGTATTTTTGTCGATTTTTATTGAATTTGAACTATATTTCAACGTTTTTTGATGGTTCTGAGCCACCAAACACACTTAAAGCATGCAGAATCGACTCAGAATAGGAAAAGGAGACGTTTAGGTCAATTTTATGCATTCTGGCGTTCGTAGATACAAGAAAACTGTTAAAATTCTTCAGAAACGTCACTTTTGAAGTGTTTTCTTGTACTTTTAAGCCAATCAGATACCCTACGGGCTCGGAAAGTGCAACGAAACCATCAAATTTTAGCTAGAAACTGTATTTTTGTCGATTTTTATTGAATTTGAACTATATTTCAACGTTTTTTGATGGTTCTGAGCCACCAAACACACTTAAAGCATGCAGAATCGACTCAGAATAGGAAAAGGAGACGTTTAGGTCAATTTTATGCATTCTGGCGTTCGTAGATACAAGAAAACTGTTAAAATTCTTCAGAAACGTCACTTTTGAAGTGTTTTCTTGTACTTTTAAGCCAATCAGATACCCTACGGGCTCGGAAAGTGCAACGAAACCATCAAATTTTAGCTAGAAACTGTATTTTTGTCGATTTTTATTGAATTTGAACTATATTTCAACGTTTTTTGATGGTTCTGAGCCACCAAACACACTTAAAGCATGCAGAATCGACTCAGAATAGGAAAAGGAGACGTTTAGGTCAATTTTATGCATTCTGGCGTTCGTAGATACAAGAAAACTGTTAAAATTCTTCAGAAACGTCACTTTTGAAGTGTTTTCTTGTACTTTTAAGCCAATCAGATACCCTACGGGCTCGGAAAGTGCAACGAAACCATCAAATTTTAGCTAGAAACTGTATTTTTGTCGATTTTTATTGAATTTGAACTATATTTCAACGTTTTTTGATGGTTCTGAGCCACCAAACACACTTAAAGCATGCAGAATCGACTCAGAATAGGAAAAGGAGACGTTTAGGTCAATTTTATGCATTCTGGCGTTCGTAGATACAAGAAAACTGTTAAAATTCTTCAGAAACGTCACTTTTGAAGTGTTTTCTTGTACTTTTAAGCCAATCAGATACCCTACGGGCTCGGAAAGTGCAACGAAACCATCAAATTTTAGCTAGAAACTGTATTTTTGTCGATTTTTATTGAATTTGAACTATATTTCAACGTTTTTTGATGGTTCTGAGCCACCAAACACACTTAAAGCATGCAGAATCGACTCAGAATAGGAAAAGGAGACGTTTAGGTCAATTTTATGCATTCTGGCGTTCGTAGATACAAGAAAACTGTTAAAATTCTTCAGAAACGTCACTTTCGAAGTGTTTTCTTGTACTTTTAAGCCAATCAGATACCCTACGGGCTCGGAAAGTGCAACGAAACCATCAAATTTTAGCTAGAAACTGTATTTTTGTCGATTTTTATTGAATTTGAACTATATTTCAACGTTTTTTGATGGTTCTGAGCCACCAAACACACTTAAAGCATGCAGAATCGACTCAGAATAGGAAAAGGAGACGTTTAGGTCAATTTTATGCATTCTGGCGTTCGTAGATACAAGAAAACTGTTAAAATTCTTCAGAAACGTCACTTTTGAAGTGTTTTCTTGTACTTTTAAGCCAATCAGATACCCTACGGGCTCGGAAAGTGCAACGAAACCATCAAATTTTAGCTAGAAACTGTATTTTTGTCGATTTTTATTGAATTTGAACTATATTTCAACGTTTTTTGATGGTTCTGAGCCACCAAACACACTTAAAGCATGCAGAATCGACTCAGAATAGGAAAAGGAGACGTTTAGGTCAATTTTATGCATTCTGGCGTTCGTAGATACAAGAAAACTGTTAAAATTCTTCAGAAACGTCACTTTTGAAGTGTTTTCTTGTACTTTTAAGCCAATCAGATACCCTACGGGCTCGGAAAGTGCAACGAAACCATCAAATTTTAGCTAGAAACTGTATTTTTGTCGATTTTTATTGAATTTGAACTATATTTCAACGTTTTTTGATGGTTCTGAGCCACCAAACACACTTAAAGCATGCAGAATCGACTCAGAATAGGAAAAGGAGACGTTTAGGTCAATTTTATGCATTCTGGCGTTCGTAGATACAAGAAAACTGTTAAAATTCTTCAGAAACGTCACTTTCGAAGTGTTTTCTTGTACTTTTAAGCCAATCAGATACCCAACGGGCTCGGAAAGTGCAACGAAACCATCAAATTTTAGCTAGAAACTGTATTTTTGTCGATTTTTATTGAATTTGAACTATATTTCAACGTTTTTTGATGGTTCTGAGCCACCAAACACACTTAAAGCATGCAGAATCGACTCAGAATAGGAAAAGGAGACGTTTAGGTCAATTTTATGCATTCTGGCGTTCGTAGATACAAGAAAACTGTTAAAATTCTTCAGAAACGTCACTTTTGAAGTGTTTTCTTGTACTTTTAAGCCAATCAGATACCCTACGGGCTCGGAAAGTGCAACGAAACCATCAAATTTTAGCTAGAAACTGTATTTTTGTCGATTTTTATTGAATTTGAACTATATTTCAACGTTTTTCGATGGTTCTGAGCCACCAAACACACTTAAAGCATGCAGAATCGACTCAGAATAGGAAAAGGAGACGTTTAGGTCAATTTTATGCATTCTGGCGTTCGTAGATACAAGAAAACTGTTAAAATTCTTCAGAAACGTCACTTTTGAAGTGTTTTCTTGTACTTTTAAGCCAATCAGATACCCTACGGGCTCGGAAAGCGCAACGAAACCATCAAATTTTAGCTAGAAACTGTATTTTTGTCGATTTTTATTGAATTTGAACTATATTTCAACGTTTTTTGACGGTTCTGAGCCACCAAACACACTTAAAGCATGCAGAATCGACTCAGAATAGGAAAAGGAGACGTTTAGGTCAATTTTATGCATTCTGGCGTTCGTAGATACAAGAAAACTGTTAAAATTCTTCAGAAACGTCACTTTTGAAGTGTTTTCTTGTACTTTTAAGCCAATCAGATACCCTACGGGCTCGGAAAGTGCAACGAAACCATCAAATTTTAGCTAGAAACTGTATTTTTGTCGATTTTTATTGAATTTGAACTATATTTCAACGTTTTTTGATGGTTCTGAGCCACCAAACACACTTAAAGCATGCAGAATCGACTCAGAATAGGAAAAGGAGACGTTTAGGTCAATTTTATGCATTCTGGCGTTCGTAGATACAAGAAAACTGTTAAAATTCTTCAGAAACGTCACTTTCGAAGTGTTTTCTTGTACTTTTAAGCCAATCAGATACCCAACGGGCTCGGAAAGTGCAACGAAACCATCAAATTTTAGCTAGAAACTGTATTTTTGTCGATTTTTATTGAATTTGAACTATATTTCAACGTTTTTTGATGGTTCTGAGCCACCAAACACACTTAAAGCATGCAGAATCGACTCAGAATAGGAAAAGGAGACGTTTAGGTCAATTTTATGCATTCTGGCGTTCGTAGATACAAGAAAACTGTTAAAATTCTTCAGAAACGTCACTTTTGAAGTGTTTTCTTGTACTTTTAAGCCAATCAGATACCCTACGGGCTCGGAAAGTGCAACGAAACCATCAAATTTTAGCTAGAAACTGTATTTTTGTCGATTTTTATTGAATTTGAACTATATTTCAACGTTTTTTGATGGTTCTGAGCCACCAAACACACTTAAAGCATGCAGAATCGACTCAGAATAGGAAAAGGAGACGTTTAGGTCAATTTTATGCATTCTGGCGTTCGTAGATACAAGAAAACTGTTAAAATTCTTCAGAAACGTCACTTTTGAAGTGTTTTCTTGTACTTTTAAGCCAATCAGATACCCTACGGGCTCGGAAAGTGCAACGAAACCATCAAATTTTAGCTAGAAACTGTATTTTTGTCGATTTTTATTGAATTTGAACTATATTTCAACGTTTTTCGATGGTTCTGAGCCACCAAACACACTTAAAGCATGCAGAATCGACTCAGAATAGGAAAAGGAGACGTTTAGGTCAATTTTATGCATTCTGGCGTTCGTAGATACAAGAAAACTGTTAAAATTCTTCAGAAACGTCACTTTTGAAGTGTTTTCTTGTACTTTTAAGCCAATCAGATACCCTACGGGCTCGGAAAGCGCAACGAAACCATCAAATTTTAGCTAGAAACTGTATTTTTGTCGATTTTTATTGAATTTGAACTATATTTCAACGTTTTTTGACGGTTCTGAGCCACCAAACACACTTAAAGCATGCAGAATCGACTCAGAATAGGAAAAGGAGACGTTTAGGTCAATTTTATGCATTCTGGCGTTCGTAGATACAAGAAAACTGTTAAAATTCTTCAGAAACGTCACTTTTGAAGTGTTTTCTTGTACTTTTAAGCCAATCAGATACCCTACGGGCTCGGAAAGTGCAACGAAACCATCAAATTTTAGCTAGAAACTGTATTTTTGTCGATTTTTATTGAATTTGAACTATATTTCAACGTTTTTTGATGGTTCTGAGCCACCAAACACACTTAAAGCATGCAGAATCGACTCAGAATAGGAAAAGGAGACGTTTAGGTCAATTTTATGCATTCTGGCGTTCGTAAATACAAGAAAACTGTTAAAATTCTTCAGAAACGTCACTTTTGAAGTGTTTTCTTGTACTTTTAAGCCAATCAGATACCCAACGGGCTCGGAAAGTGCAACGAAACCATCAAATTTTAGCTAGAAACTGTATTTTTGTCGATTTTTATTGAATTTGAACTATATTTCAACGTTTTTTGATGGTTCTGAGCCACCAAACACACTTAAAGCATGCAGAATCGACTCAGAATAGGAAAAGGAGACGTTTAGGTCAATTTTATGCATTCTGGCGTTCGTAGATACAAGAAAACTGTTAAAATTCTTCAGAAACGTCACTTTTGAAGTGTTTTCTTGTACTTTTAAGCCAATCAGATACCCTACGGGCTCGGAAAGTGCAACGAAACCATCAAATTTTAGCTAGAAACTGTATTTTTGTCGATTTTTATTGAATTTGAACTATATTTCAACGTTTTTTGATGGTTCTGAGCCACCAAACACACTTAAAGCATGCAGAATCGACTCAGAATAGGAAAAGGAGACGTTTAGGTCAATTTTATGCATTCTGGCGTTCGTAGATACAAGAAAACTGTTAAAATTCTTCAGAAACGTCAGTTTTGAAGTGTTTTCTTGTACTTTTAAGCCAATCAGATACCCACGGGCTCGGAAAGTGCAACGAAACCATCAAATTTTAGCTAGAAACTGTATTTTTGTCGATATTTATTGAATTTGAACTATATTTCAACGTTTTTTGATGGTTCTGAGCCACCAAACACACTTAAAGCATGCAGAATCGACTCAGAATAGGAAAAGGAGACGTTTAGGTCAATTTTATGCATTCTGGCGTTCGTAGATACAAGAAAACTGTTAAAATTCTTCAGAAACGTCACTTTTGAAGTGTTTTCTTGTACTTTTAAGCCAATCAGATACCCTACGGGCTCGGAAAGTGCAACGAAACCATCAAATTTTAGCTAGAAACTGTATTTTTGTCGATTTTTATTGAATTTGAACTATATTTCAACGTTTTTTGATGGTTCTGAGCCACCAAACACACTTAAAGCATGCAGAATCGACTCAGAATAGGAAAAGGAGACGTTTAGGTCAATTTTATGCATTCTGGCGTTCGTAGATACAAGAAAACTGTTAAAATTCTTCAGAAACGTCACTTTTGAAGTGTTTTCTTGTACTTTTAAGCCAATCAGATACCCTACGGGCTCGGAAAGTGCAACGAAACCATCAAATTTTAGCTAGAAACTGTATTTTTGTCGATTTTTATTGAATTTGAACTATATTTCAACGTTTTTTGATGGTTCTGAGCCACCAAACACACTTAAAGCATGCAGAATCGACTCAGAATAGGAAAAGGAGACGTTTAGGTCAATTTTATGCATTCTGGCGTTCGTAGATACAAGAAAACTGTTAAAATTCTTCAGAAACGTCACTTTTGAAGTGTTTTCTTGTACTTTTAAGCCAATCAGATACCCTACGGGCTCGGAAAGTGCAACGAAACCATCAAATTTTAGCTAGAAACTGTATTTTTGTCGATTTTTATTGAATTTGAACTATATTTCAACGTTTTTTGATGGTTCTGAGCCACCAAACACACTTAAAGCATGCAGAATCGACTCAGAATAGGAAAAGGAGACGTTTAGGTCAATTTTATGCATTCTGGCGTTCGTAGATACAAGAAAACTGTTAAAATTCTTCAGAAACGTCACTTTTGAAGTGTTTTCTTGTACTTTTAAGCCAATCAGATACCCTACGGGCTCGGAAAGTGCAACGAAACCATCAAATTTTAGCTAGAAACTGTATTTTTGTCGATTTTTATTGAATTTGAACTATATTTCAACGTTTTTTGATGGTTCTGAGCCACCAAACACACTTAAAGCATGCAGAATCGACTCAGAATAGGAAAAGGAGACGTTTAGGTCAATTTTATGCATTCTGGCGTTCGTAGATACAAGAAAACTGTTAAAATTCTTCAGAAACGTCACTTTTGAAGTGTTTTCTTGTACTTTTAAGCCAATCAGATACCCTACGGGCTCGGAAAGTGCAACGAAACGATCAAATTTTAGCTAGAAACTGTATTTTTGTCGATTTTTATTGAATTTGAACTATATTTCAACGTTTTTTGATGGTTCTGAGCCACCAAACACACTTAAAGCATGCAGAATCGACTCAGAATAGGAAAAGGAGACGTTTAGGTCAATTTTATGCATTCTGGCGTTCGTAGATACAAGAAAACTGTTAAAATTCTTCAGAAACGTCACTTTTGAAGTGTTTTCTTGTACTTTTAAGCCAATCAGATACCCTACGGGCTCGGAAAGTGCAACGAAATAATCAAATTTTAGCTAGAAACTGTATTTTTGTCGATTTTTATTGAATTTGAACTATATTTCAACGTTTTTTGATGGTTCTGAGCCACCAAACACACTTAAAGCATGCAGAATCGACTCAGAATAGGAAAAGGAGACGTTTAGGTCAATTTTATGCATTCTGGCGTTCGTAGATACAAGAAAACTGTTAAAATTCTTCAGAAACGTCACTTTTGAAGTGTTTTCTTGTACTTTTAAGCCAATCAGATACCCTACGGGCTCGGAAAGTGCAACGAAACCATCAAATTTTAGCTAGAAACTGTATTTTTGTCGATTTTTATTGAATCTGAACTATATTTCAACGTTTTTTGATGGTTCTGAGCCACCAAACACACTTAAAGCATGCAGAATCGACTCAGAATAGGAAAAGGAGACGTTTAGGTCAATTTTATGAATTCTGGCGTTCGTAGATACAAGAAAACTGTTAAAATTCTTCAGAAACGTCACTTTTGAAGTGTTTTCTTGTACTTTTAAGCCAATCAGATACCCTACGGGCTCGGAAAGTGCAACGAAACCATCAAATTTTAGCTAGAAACTGTATTTTTGTCGATTTTTATTGAATTTGAACTATATTTCAACGTTTTTTGATGGTTCTGAGCCACCAAACACACTTAAAGCATGCAGAATCGACTCAGAATAGGAAAAGGAGACGTTTAGGTCAATTTTATGCATTCTGGCGTTCGTAGATACAAGAAAACTGTTAAAATTCTTCAGAAACGTCACTTTTGAAGTGTTTTCTTGTACTTTTAAGCCAATCAGATACCCTACGGGCTCGGAAAGTGCAACGAAACCATCAAATTTTAGCTAGAAACTGTATTTTTGTCGATTTTTATTGAATTTGAACTATATTTCAACGTTTTTTGATGGTTCTGAGCCACCAAACACACTTAAAGCATGCAGAATCGACTCAGAATAGGAAAAGGAGACGTTTAGGTCAATTTTATGCATTCTGGCGTTCGTAGATACAAGAAAACTGTTAAAATTCTTCAGAAACGTCACTTTTGAAGTGTTTTCTTGTACTTTTAAGCCAATCAGATACCCTACGGGCTCGGAAAGTGCAACGAAACCATCAAATTTTAGCTAGAAACTGTATTTTTGTCGATTTTTATTGAATTTGAACTATATTTCAACGTTTTTTGATGGTTCTGAGCCACCAAACACACTTAAAGCATGCAGAATCGACTCAGAATAGGAAAAGGAGACGTTTAGGTCAATTTTATGCATTCTGGCGTTCGTAGATACAAGAAAACTGTTAAAATTCTTCAGAAACGTCACTTTTGAAGTGTTTTCTTGTACTTTTAAGCCAATCAGATACCGTACGGGCTCGGAAAGTGCAACGAAACCATCAAATTTTAGCTAGAAACTGTATTTTTGTCGATTTTTATTGAATTTGAACTATATTTCAACGTTTTTTGATGGTTCTGAGCCACCAAACACACTTAAAGCATGCAGAATCGACTCAGAATAGGAAAAGGAGACGTTTAGGTCAATTTTATGCATTCTGGCGTTCGTAGATACAAGAAAACTGTTAAAATTCTTCAGAAACGTCACTTTTGAAGTGTTTTCTTGTACTTTTAAGCCAATCAGATACCCTACGGGCTCGGAAAGTGCAACGAAACCATCAAATTTTAGCTAGAAACTGTATTTTTGTCGATTTTTATTGAATTTGAACTATATTTCAATGTTTTTTGATGGTTCTGAGCCACCAAACACACTTAAAGCATGCAGAATCGACTCAGAATAGGAAAAGGAGACGTTTAGGTCAATTTTATGCATTCTGGCGTTCGTAGATACAAGAAAACTGTTAAAATTCTCCAGAAACGTCACTTTTGAAATGTTTTCTTGTACTTTTAAGCCAATCAGATACCCAACGGGCTCGGAAAGTGCAACGAAACCATCAAATTTTAGCTAGAAACTGTATTTTTGTCGATTTTTATTGAATTTGAACTATATTTCAACGTTTTTTGATGGTTCTGAGCCACCAAACACACTTAAAGCATGCAGAATCGACTCAGAATAGGAAAAGGAGACGTTTAGGTCAATTTTATGCATTCTGGCGTTCGTAGATACAAGTAAAATGGTAAAATTCTTCAGAAACGTCACTTTTGAAGTGTTTTCTTGTACTTTTAAGCCAATCAGATACCCTACGGGCTCGGAAAGTGCAACGAAACCATCAAATTTTAGCTAGAAACTGTATTTTTGTCGATTTTTATTGAATTTGAACTATATTTCAACGTTTTTTGATGGTTCTGAGCCACCAAACACACTTAAAGCATGCAGAATCGACTCAGAATAGGAAAAGGAGACGTTTAGGTCAATTTTATGCATTCTGGCGTTCGTAGATACAAGAAAACTGTTAAAATTCTTCAGAAACGTCACTTTTGAAGTGTTTTCTTGTACTTTTAAGCCAATCAGATACCCAACGGGCTCGGAAAGTGCAACGAAACCATCAAATTTTAGCTAGAAACTGTATTTTTGTCGATTTTTATTGAATTTGAACTATATTTCAACGTTTTTTGATGGTTCTGAGCCACCAAACACACTTAAAGCATGCAGAATCGACTCAGAATAGGAAAAGGAGACGTTTAGGTCAATTTTATGCATTCTGGCGTTCGTAGATATAAGAAAACTGTTAAAATTCTTCAGAAACGTCACTTTTGAAGTGTTTTCTTGTACTTTTAAGCCAATCAGATACCCTACGGGCTCGGAAGGTGCAACGAAACCATCAAATTTTAGCTAGAAACTGTATTTTTGTCGATTTTTACAGAATTTGAACTATATTTCAACGTTTTTTGATGGTTCTGAGCCACCAAACACACTTAAAGCATGCAGAATCGACTCAGAATAGGAAAAAGAGACGTTTAGGTCAATTTTATGCATTCTGGCGTTCGTAGATACAAGAAAACTGTTAAAATTCTTCAGAAACGTCACTTTTGAAGTGTTTTCTTGTACTTTTAAGCCAATCAGATACCCTACGGGCTCGGAAAGTGCAACGAAACCATCAAATTTTAGCTAGAAACTGTATTTTTGTCGATTTTTATTGAATTTGAACTATATTTCAACGTTTTTTGATGGTTCTGAGCCACCAAACACACTTAAAGCATGCAGAATCGACTCAGAATAGGAAAAGGAGACGTTTAGGTCAATTTTATGCATTCTGGCGTTCGTAGATACAAGAAAACTGTTAAAATTCTTCAGAAACGTCACTTTTGAAGTGTTTTCTTGTACTTTTAAGCCAATCAGATACCCTACGGGCTCGGAAAGTGCAACGAAACCATCAAATTTTAGCTAGAAACTGTATTTTTGTCGATTTTTATTGAATTTGAACTATATTTCAACTTTTTTTGATGGTTCTGAGCCACCAAACACACTTAAAGCATGCAGAATCGACTCAGAATAGGAAAAGGAGACGTTTAGGTCAATTTTATGCATTCTGGCGTTCGTAGATACAAGAAAACTGTTAAAATTCTTCAGAAACGTCACTTTTGAAGTGTTTTCTTGTACTTTTAAGCCAATCAGATACCCCACGGGCTCGGAAAGTGCAACGAAACCATCAAATTTTAGCTAGAAACTGTATTTCTGTCGATTTTTATTGAATTTGAACTATATTTCAACGTTTTTTGATGGTTCTGAGCCACCAAACACACTTAAAGCATGCAGAATCGACTCAGAATAGGAAAAGGAGATGTTTAGGTCAATTTTATGCATTCTGGCGTTCGTAGATACAAGAAAACTGTTAAAATTCTTCAGAAACGTCACTTTTGAAGTGTTTTCTTGTACTTTTAAGCCAATCAGATACCCTACGGGCTCGGAAAGTGCAACGAAACCATCAAATTTTAGCTAGAAACTGTATTTTTGTCGATTTTTATTGAATTTGAACTATATTTCAACGTTTTTTGATGGTTCTGAGCCACCAAACACACTTAAAGCATGCAGAATCGACTCAGAATAGGAAAAGGAGACGTTTAGGTCAATTTTATGCATTCTGGCGTTCGTAGATATAAGAAAACTGTTAAAATTCTTCAGAAACGTCACTTTTGAAGTGTTTTCTTGTACTTTTAAGCCAATCAGATACCCTACGGGCTCGGAAGGTGCAACGAAACCATCAAATTTTAGCTAGAAACTGTATTTTTGTCGATTTTTACAGAATTTGAACTATATTTCAACGTTTTTTGATGGTTCTGAGCCACCAAACACACTTAAAGCATGCAGAATCGACTCAGAATAGGAAAAAGAGACGTTTAGGTCAATTTTATGCATTCTGGCGTTCGTAGATACAAGAAAACTGTTAAAATTCTTCAGAAACGTCACTTTTGAAGTGTTTTCTTGTACTTTTAAGCCAATCAGATACCCTACGGGCTCGGAAAGTGCAACGAAACCATCAAATTTTAGCTAGAAACTGTATTTTTGTCGATTTTTATTGAATTTGAACTATATTTCAACGTTTTTTGATGGTTCTGAGCCACCAAACACACTTAAAGCATGCAGAATCGACTCAGAATAGGAAAAGGAGACGTTTAGGTCAATTTTATGCATTCTGGCGTTCGTAGATACAAGAAAACTGTTAAAATTCTTCAGAAACGTCACTTTTGAAGTGTTTTCTTGTACTTTTAAGCCAATCAGATACCCTACGGGCTCGGAAAGTGCAACGAAACCATCAAATTTTAGCTAGAAACTGTATTTTTGTCGATTTTTATTGAATTTGAACTATATTTCAACGTTTTTTGATGGTTCTGAGCCACCAAACACACTTAAAGCATGCAGAATCGACTCAGAATAGGAAAAGGAGACGTTTAGGTCAATTTTATGCATTCTGGCGTTCGTAGATACAAGAAAACTGTTAAAATTCTTCAGAAACGTCACTTTTGAAGTGTTTTCTTGTACTTTTAAGCCAATCAGATACCCCACGGGCTCGGAAAGTGCAACGAAACCATCAAATTTTAGCTAGAAACTGTATTTCTGTCGATTTTTATTGAATTTGAACTATATTTCAACGTTTTTTGATGGTTCTGAGCCACCAAACACACTTAAAGCATGCAGAATCGACTCAGAATAGGAAAAGGAGATGTTTAGGTCAATTTTATGCATTCTGGCGTTCGTAGATACAAGAAAACTGTTAAAATTCTTCAGAAACGTCACTTTTGAAGTGTTTTCTTGTACTTTTAAGCCAATCAGATACCCTACGGGCTCGGAAAGTGCAACGAAACCATCAAATTTTAGCTAGAAACTGTATTTTTGTCGATTTTTATTGAATTTGAACTATATTTCAACGTTTTTTGATGGTTCTGAGCCACCAAACACACTTAAAGCATGCAGAATCGACTCAGAATAGGAAAAGGAGACGTTTAGGTCAATTTTATGCATTCTGGCGTTCGTAGATACAAGAAAACTGTTAAAATTCTTCAGAAACGTCACTTTTGAAGTGTTTTCTTGTACTTTTAAGCCAATCAGATACCCAACGGGCTCGGAAAGTGCAACGAAACCATCAAATTTTAGCTAGAAACTGTATTTTTGTCGATTTTTATTGAATTTGAACTATATTTCAACGTTTTTTGATGGTTCTGAGCCACCAAACACACTTAAAGCATGCAGAATCGACTCAGAATAGGAAAAGGAGACGTTTAGGTCAATTTTATGCATTCTGGCGTTCGTAGATACAAGAAAACTGTTAAAATTCTTCAGAAACGTCACTTTTGAAGTGTTTTCTTGTACTTTTAAGCCAATCAGATACCCTACGGGCTCGGAAAGTGCAACGAAACCATCAAATTTTAGCTAGAAACTGTATTTTTGTCGATTTTTATTGAATTTGAACTATATTTCAAGGTTTTTTGATGGTTCTGAGCCACCAAACACACTTAAAGCATGCAGAATCGACTCAGAATAGGAAAAGGAGACGTTTAGGTCAATTTTATGCATTCTGGCGTTCGTAGATACAAGAAAACTGTTAAAATTCTTCAGAAACGTCACTTTTGAAGTGTTTTCTTGTACTTTTAAGCCAATCAGATACCCTACGGGCTCGGAAAGTGCAACGAAACCATCAAATTTTAGCTAGAAACTGTATTTTTGTCGATTTTTATTGAATTTGAACTATATTTCAACGTTTTTTGATGGTTCTGAGCCACCAAACACACTTAAAGCATGCAGAATCGACTCAGAATAGGAAAAGGAGATGTTTAGGTCAATTTTATGCATTCTGGCGTTCGTAGATACAAGAAAACTGTTAAAATTCTTCAGAAACGTCACTTTTGAAGTGTTTTCTTGTACTGTTAAGCCAATCAGATACCCTACGGGCTCGGAAAGTGCAACGAAACCATCAAATTTTAGCTAGAAACTGTATTTTTGTCGATTTTTATTGAATTTGAACTATATTTCAACGTTTTTTGATGGTTCTGAGCCACCAAACACACTTAAAGCATGCAGAATCGACTCAGAATAGGAAAAGGAGACGTTTAGGTCAATTTTATGCATTCTGGCGTTCGTCGATACAAGAAAACTGTTAAAATTCTTCAGAAACGTCACTTTTGAAGTGTTTTCTTGTACTTTTAAGCCAATCAGATACCCTACGGGCTCGGAAAGTGCAACGAAACCATCAAATTTTAGCTAGAAACTGTATTTTTGTCGATTTTTATTGAATTTGAACTATATTTCAACGTTTTTTGATGGTTCTGAGCCACCAAACACACTTAAAGCATGCAGAATCGACTCAGAATAGGAAAAGGAGACGTTTAGGTCAATTTTATGCATTCTGGCGTTCGTAGATACAAGAAAACTGTTAAAATTCTTCAGAAACGTCACTTTTGAAGTGTTTTCTTGTACTTTTAAGCCAATCAGATACCCTACGGGCTCGGAAAGTGCAACGAAACCATCAAATTTTAGCTAGAAACTGTATTTTTGTCGATTTTTATTGAATTTGAACTATATTTCAACGTTTTTTGATGGTTCTGAGCCACCAAACACACTTAAAGCATGCAGAATCGACTCAGAATAGGAAAAGGAGACGTTTAGGTCAATTTTATGCATTCTGGCGTTCGTAGATACAAGAAAACTGTTAAAATTCTCCAGAAACGTCACTTTTGAAGTGTTTTCTTGGACTTTTAAGCCAATCAGATACCCTACGGGCTCGGAAAGTGCAACGAAACCATCAAATTTTAGCTAGAAACTGTATTTTTGTCGATTTTTATTGAATTTGAACTATATTTCAACGTTTTTTGATGGTTCTGAGCCACCAAACACACTTAAAGCATGCAGAATCGACTCAGAATAGGAAAAGGAGACGTTTAGGTCAATTTTATGCATTCTGGCGTTCGTAGATACAAGAAAACTGTTAAAATTCTTCAGAAACGTCACTTTTGAAGTGTTTTCTTGTACTTTTAAGCCAATCAGATACCCTACGCGCTCGGAAAGTGCAACGAAACCATCAAATTTTAGCTAGAAACTGTATTTTTGTCGATTTTTATTGAATTTGAACTATATTTCAACGTTTTTTGATGGTTCTGAGCCACCAAACACACTTAAAGCATGCAGAATCGACTCAGAATAGGAAAAGGAGACGTTTAGGTCAATTTTATGCATTCTGGCGTTCGTAGATACAAGAAAACTGTTAAAATTCTTCAGAAACGTCACTTTTGAAGTGTTTTCTTGTACTTTTAAGCCAATCAGATACCCTACGGGCTCGGAAAGTGCAACGAAACCATCAAATTTTAGCTAGAAACTGTATTTTTGTCGATTTTTATTGAATTTGAACTATATTTCAACGTTTTTTGATGGTTCTGAGCCACCAAACACACTTAAAGCATGCAGAATCGACTCAGAATAGGAAAAGGAGATGTTTAGGTCAATTTTGTGCATTCTGGCGTTCGTAGATACAAGAAAACTGTTAAAATTCTTCAGAAACGTCACTTTTGAAGTGTTTTCTTGTACTTTTAAGCCAATCAGATACCCTACGCGCTCGGAAAGTGCAACGAAACCATCAAATTTTAGCTAGAAACTGTATTTTTGTCGATTTTTATTGAATTTGAACTATATTTCAACGTTTTTTGATGGTTCTGAGCCACCAAACACACTTAAAGCATGCAGAATCGACTCAGAATAGGAAAAGGAGACGTTTAGGTCAATTTTATGCATTCTGGCGTTCGTAGATACAAGAAAACTGTTAAAATTCTTCAGAAACGTCACTTTTGAAGTGTTTTCTTGTACTTTTAAGCCAATCAGATACCCAACGGGCTCGGAAAGTGCAACGAAACCATCAAATTTTAGCTAGAAACTGTATTTTTGTCGATTTTTATTGAATTTGAACTATATTTCAACGTTTTTTGATGGTTCTGAGCCACCAAACACACTTAAAGCATGCAGAATCGACTCAGAATAGGAAAAGGAGACGTTTAGGTCAATTTTATGCATTCTGGCGTTCGTAGATACAAGAAAACTGTTAAAATTCTTCAGAAACGTCACTTTTGAAGTGTTTTCTTGTACTTTTAAGCCAATCAGATACCCTACGGGCTCGGAAAGTGCAACGAAACCATCAAATTTTAGCTAGAAACTGTATTTTTGTCGATTTTTATTGAATTTGAACTATATTTCAACGTTTTTTGATGGTTCTGAGCCACCAAACACACTTAAAGCATGCAGAATCGACTCAGAATAGGAAAAGGAGACGTTTAGGTCAATTTTATGCATTCTGGCGTTCGTAGATACAAGAAAACTGTTAAAATTCTTCAGAAACGTCACTTTTGAAGTGTTTTCTTGTACTTTTAAGCCAATCAGATACCCTACGCGCTCGGAAAGTGCAACGAAACCATCAAATTTTAGCTAGAAACTGTATTTTTGTCGATTTTTATTGAATTTGAACTATATTTCAACGTTTTTTGATGGTTCTGAGCCACCAAACACACTTAAAGCATGCAGAATCGACTCAGAATAGGAAAAGGAGACGTTTAGGTCAATTTTATGCATTCTGGCGTTCGTAGATACAAGAAAACTGTTAAAATTCTTCAGAAACGTCACTTTTGAAGTGTTTTCTTGTACTTTTAAGCCAATCAGATACCCTACGGGCTCGGAAAGTGCAACGAAACCATCAAATTTTAGCTAGAAACTGTATTTTTGTCGATTTTTATTGAATTTGAACTATATTTCAACGTTTTTTGATGGTTCTGAGCCACCAAACACACTTAAAGCATGCAGAATCGACTCAGAATAGGAAAAGGAGATGTTTAGGTCAATTTTGTGCATTCTGGCGTTCGTAGATACAAGAAAACTGTTAAAATTCTTCAGAAACGTCACTTTTGAAGTGTTTTCTTGTACTTTTAAGCCAATCAGATACCCTACGCGCTCGGAAAGTGCAACGAAACCATCAAATTTTAGCTAGAAACTGTATTTTTGTCGATTTTTATTGAATTTGAACTATATTTCAACGTTTTTTGATGGTTCTGAGCCACCAAACACACTTAAAGCATGCAGAATCGACTCAGAATAGGAAAAGGAGACGTTTAGGTCAATTTTATGCATTCTGGCGTTCGTAGATACAAGAAAACTGTTAAAATTCTTCAGAAACGTCACTTTTGAAGTGTTTTCTTGTACTTTTAAGCCAATCAGATACCCAACGGGCTCGGAAAGTGCAACGAAACCATCAAATTTTAGCTAGAAACTGTATTTTTGTCGATTTTTATTGAATTTGAACTATATTTCAACGTTTTTTGATGGTTCTGAGCCACCAAACACACTTAAAGCATGCAGAATCGACTCAGAATAGGAAAAGGAGACGTTTAGGTCAATTTTATGCATTCTGGCGTTCGTAGATACAAGAAAACTGTTAAAATTCTTCAGAAACGTCACTTTTGAAGTGTTTTCTTGTACTTTTAAGCCAATCAGATACCCTACGGGCTCGGAAAGTGCAACGAAACCATCAAATTTTAGCTAGAAACTGTATTTTTGTCGATTTTTATTGAATTTGAACTATATTTCAACGTTTTTTGATGGTTCTGAGCCACCAAACACACTTAAAGCATGCAGAATCGACTCAGAATAGGAAAAGGAGACGTTTAGGTCAATTTTATGCATTCTGGCGTTCGTAGATACAAGAAAACTGTTAAAATTCTTCAGAAACGTCACTTTTGAAGTGTTTTCTTGTACTTTTAAGCCAATCAGATACCCTACGGGCTCGGAAAGTGCAACGAAACCATCAAATTTTAGCTAGAAACTGTATTTTTGTCGATTTTTATTGAATTTGAACTATATTTCAACGTTTTTTGATGGTTCTGAGCCACCAAACACACTTAAAGCATGCAGAATCGACTCAGAATAGGAAAAGGAGATGTTTAGGTCAATTTTATGCATTCTGGCGTTCGTAGATACAAGAAAACTGTTAAAATTCTTCAGAAACGTCACTTTTGAAGTGTTTTCTTGTACTTTTAAGCCAATCAGATACCCTACGGGCTCGGAAAGTGCAACGAAACCATCAAATTTTAGCTAGAAACTGTATTTTTGTCGATTTTTATTGAATTTGAACTATATTTCAAAGTTTTTTGATGGTTCTGAGCCACCAAACACACTTAAAGCATGCAGAATCGACTCAGAATAGGAAAAGGAGATGTTTAGGTCAATTTTATGCATTCTGGCGTTCGTAGATACAAGAAAACTGTTAAAATTCTTCAGAAACGTCACTTTTGAAGTGTTTTCTTGTACTTTTAAGCCAATCAGATACCCTACGGGCTCGGAAAGTGCAACGAAACCATCAAATTTTAGCTAGAAACTGTATTTTTGTCGATTTTTATTGAATTTGAACTATATTTCAACGTTTTTTGATGGTTCTGAGCCACCAAACACACTTAAAGCATGCAGAATCGACTCAGAATAGGAAAAGGAGACGTTTAGGTCAACTTTATGCATTCTGGCGTTCGTAGATACAAGAAAACTGTTAAAATTCTTCAGAAACGTCACTTTTGAAGTGTTTTCTTGTACTTTTAAGCCAATCAGATACCCTACGGGCTCGGAAAGTGCAACGAAACCATCAAATTTTAGCTAGAAACTGTATTTTTGTCGATTTTTATTGAATTTGAACTATATTTCAACGTTTTTTGATGGTTCTGAGCCACCAAACACACTTAAAGCATGCAGAATCGACTCAGAATAGGAAAAGGAGACGTTTAGGTCAATTTTATGCATTCTGGCGTTCGTAGATACAAGAAAACTGTTAAAATTCTTCAGAAACGTCACTTTTGAAGTGTTTTCTTGTACTTTTAACACTAGAACCGCCGAAAATTCCACATACCTGGAACCGCCGCCCCGGTCAAATTGACCGGTGATTAAAACTCGGTTTTTTCGATTGTTTTTATGAATTAGCATATCTATTTACATAAAAGGAAACGCAAAATACATAAATAATTGTTACCTTAACGTAATTATCTTAAATGTTGTTACAATTTTTGTAGTATGATGTTTTAAATTCATATAAACCACATAGGTTCTTTTTTTTAGTTCTCACACATAAGTTTTATTTTCACATTTATTTTCTAGATATGTACGTCTTTTACGAGATTGATGACATATCTTTGATCCACCCTCACAATTATTGGAGTATTGTAGGTCTTTTTTGTTTTGGGCTATTCTACGAGTGTTCTGTTGCACTCGACCAAGCAATATCCACCATCATCGTGTATCACAAACTGTGTCACGGTCAGATTCTCCACCACATTGTTCTTTACTCCGAACAAGATGAGAAAGTATTTCATTTTCCCTATCAATATTAGATAATTTAGAATCATACTCCGAATTTTTTGGTGGAAGATATTCCAGTTAGTCTAAATATGCTAACGCCTGTGCAGCTATGAGGCCTTTCCTGGACCACATACAATTCAGTTTGTATATAGGTAAGTATAGAATACTAAAACTAAACAGAAAGCATGCCCTTTCGAAGTACAACAGAGCAATTTTTATGTTCACAAATTTACAGGCTGTAATTTGCAAAAATTTTGTACGCATGCGCAAAATCAGTTCTGCGCATGTGTGGCACAAGTAGAATCAGGTTCTTAGCCGAGTGTAAGAATGAACACGTTGAAATAAGTACGAACAAAAACTAACAAAGAGTGAAAGCTCTGATTGTTTGATGCAGATATATGCCTTTTTGTTATTTTAGAAATGTTGAAAATTTAAATTTATTTACATTTGGTGCAAGTCAAACTGTATAATTCATTCAACTGCTCCCAGAAAATAAACTAAATGACATATACATTTAATCAAAATATAATATTAACGTTCCGGTCAATCTGACCGGGCCGGCTTCTTCAGGAAAAAATTTCCAAAAGAGCGCTCAGAATTTTTCAAAATGTTCAAAATTTTGTGACAGCATTGCCAAAGATAATTTAGGAAAACTCAGAAGATTGCAAGATCATAGAAAAATTATTTCCGTTAAAAAAAAAACTTTAAAATCGGAAAACGGTCAAACTGACCGGTGCGGCGGTTCTAGTGTTAAGCCAATCAGATACCCTACGGGCTCGGAAAGTGCAACGAAACCATCAAATTTTAGCTAGAAACTGTATTTTTGTCGATTTTTATTGAATTTGAACTATATTTCAACGTTTTTTGATGGTTCTGAGCCACCAAACACACTTAAAGCATGCAGAATCGATTCAGAATAGGAAAAGGAGACGTTTAGGTCAATTTTATGCATTCTGGCGTTCGTAGATACAAGAAAACTGTTAAAATTCTTCAGAAACGTCACTTTTGAAGTGTTTTCTTGTACTTTTAAGCCAATCAGTAGTTATATAGTGGGGGTTCTAGACCAGGTCAAATGAGGTCAAACTGGTCCAGCTCCCCCATTACTTTTCATCGAGCGGTCATTGACCTTTCATTTGTTGTCGAGCTTGTCGGTGCACGTGGCTGACCTTGCCAGCTGGTCCAGCTCCCCCATTACTTTTTATCGGGCGATCATTGACCTAGTCGTTGCTCGACCTTGGTCGTTTATTGCCCTCGTTCATCTCGAGATCTATCCCCTCTTTTCGTTTAGGTCGGGGAGGGATCTCGGACGCAATCTCGCATCCCCACTTCCGTTTTATACTTGTATAAAAGTCGATGGATTCGTCTGTAGGAATTACGTTTATTGCCCTTGGTCATCTCGAGATCTATTCCCTCTTTTTTTTTTTTAGGTCGGGTCGCTGCACGGGGCTGGCCTTGGCTGACTTGCCTTAGGACTTCACGTGCCTGACCTGTACGTTTTGGCAATGCCTTTTACTCGATCGACCTGACCCGTTTTTCCATAGTCAGGTTGGCCGAGCGGTCTAAGGCGTCAGATTTAAGCTCTGATTCTCGAAAGGGAGCGTGGGTTCGAATCCCACACCTGACAGTTTTTTTTTTTTTTTTCGTTCGTTATTTTGACGTTTTGTGTTGCGATTAAATAAAACACAGTTTAATATAGTATTATTTATTGAGGAAACCTTGAATACAACCAATTGTAAATACATTTAGCATTGTTTAAAGAACAGTAACATTTTTTATTATTAGCAATATGTTTATCACATGCTGGGATTTCTTTAGATAATTTCACAGAGTCTTCAATTGTTTCGAGGTTCACAATTTTGGGGCAGTCTTTTCCTAGCGTTTCCCTAAGGTAATTTTCTTTACATTTTCCTTTTACATATAAGATCTCCACTGCATATTCCTTGATGTATTTGAACAAAATTTCTTTTACAGATATCTGCTCCTTGAAGCCGTCATTAAATCTCAACATGTGATGATAACGTTCTAGATATCTAGCTTGTTTCTTCGTTCTTTCATCGATTTCTTTGAGTTGTTTTGTAGATTTGAATGTTTCGTGTATTGTGTTAATTCCATCGTAAATCGCAAGTTCTTTTACAATGAATTCAGGTAGACAAAAACCTTGTACGTCGACTACAACCAACTTCATCGTATCAATTATGTCAACTGACTGAGAGAAAAGCGACTATGTAATTTTTTTTTTATCAATCCAACTGTTGTGGGTGTTATTAAATCCTAACCATTTAACATAAAGTTGATTACCTTTCTTTTTTAAAACTTTTTCAACGAGATATACACCTGGATGCTTAACTTTCAATAGTTCCATTTCATAGAAACCACCTAAAATGTTTTCACCCTTTTCGTCTTTCAAAATATATGTGGTGGGATTAGTGAGATTAATTTTTCTTATTATGAAAATCTCATTTGACCAATTGGGTGTGTATCCCTTATCGAATATTCCGCGATACTTACTTATTCTTACGTTATCACCAACTTTAAATTTTGATTTATTGCTAACTATTTTAATCTGAGTATAAGCAGCTTTTAGAATAGCGTTTTCATTACTTTTGTTAACTTGTGACGGTTTCATTTTTATAGTACGATGATAAGAATTATTATATCGATGTACCACATTTGCCAATAAATCTAACCATTTATAATTTCCTTGCAAACTAAATTCTTTCCACATTAAATTTTTTAATGTGCGATTTACTCTTTCGACGATTGAGGCTTTTTTTAAACTGTAGACATTGTAATGATTAATTTTGTATTTTTTCATAAGATTTTGAAACTTTACGTTGTAGAATTCTTTTCCTTGATCTGTTTGTAAATTTTTGGGTAACCGTACGATTTTGGATAAAATTGTTTCCATTGCAGTGGCGATTTGTTGAGCATCTTTTGACTTTACAGGGACAGCCCACACGTATTTTGAGAAACAGTCAATAACAACAAGTATATATTTGTATCCTCTGTTTATCTTAGCATACGGTATCATTTCCACTAGATCTGCTTGTAATGTTTCATTAATACCTTTTATTATAACCTTGCGTCGTTTAAAATTAATTCTTACAGGTTTGTGCAATTCTGCAACAATATCTCTTTTAATGGGAGTTGGCTCATACACCTTCTTGCGTTTCATTTTTATCAGTCTTATGTATATAATGTGCTTTCTCGGCACTAACTAACGATTCTTCAAAATTAACAGGACATTTTATTATCATTTCTGCGAACAAATTTGGTACATTTTCTGTTTTATTTACAGCATATTTGAACGATATTCGATCACCGTTACGTAGTACAAATCCTTTCAATTCTTCTTTACTAAAAAATTTGTTATTTACATAAACATTTATTTCATTACTGGTAATATTCAATTTTGTAAGGGTTCCAATTTCTAAAGGAAACGTATAGTGCGTTTCTTTAGAATTTAATACATACGTGTTTTCCACGGTTTTATCGGATTCGAAGCGAAATATCAGATTATAAAACATATAGTTTGAAATAGTAATCATATCATTGTCGATAGAACCTGAAAGTTTAGCATGTTTTAACAAATGACGCCCGAATTTATCCAGAGTCATATTAAGCTATAATTTTAGCTTCGCGTAGTTCTTCTATTATAGAAACGATTTCGTTTTGATGACCTGAATGGCCTGCTGTCTGGGAAGCGACTAACAACTTCAGTCTTTCAACTAATTCATTTGGATCTTCCCAATACACATAATCAACTTTATTTGTGTTTACTTCTTTAAATAGTACTTGACCACCTTTCTTCGGTTTTTTATACTTCGTGAGAGTTGAGAATAATGGTCCTATAATATTTTTGTATTTCATCGAACTTGTACCCAATATTCGATCATTTTCATCGAAATTTCTTCGATATGCATTGGTTTTTTCTAAAATTTTTTTGTAAATTTCCTTGTCTTCCGTAGTAAAATGAACAGGCTTCTTTTTAAAAATAAGTTCATAAATTCCAGGAGTCCCTTTAAAGATTTCATTGTCTATTTTTATATCTGGACCTATAAATTGTACCTCCTTCGAACCAATATAAAATTTCTCTGAGAAAGTGTCATGTCTTACGCCTGTTCTGTGATCAAATTTACTTTCAGCATCGTGATGCATTTCGTCAATATATTTTCTGGGTAATTCATCAAAATCACTTAAATATTCATTGTAAACGTCTGTATCAACGATGTTTTTAATATAATTTTTACTTAACTGAACAGATTTTTCAAGAACCTCATTGAAGTTATAATTATCATTGTCTTCCTCGGGAATGTATTGGAACACATTGTCCTGTGCATCTGTTTTATTTATTGATTCTTCGAAATCTTCCTGTGATAAAACATCATATTTTGAACTAATCGGACTCATTCGATCTTCTTTTTCATTTTTGATGGCATCGATTCTTTTCACAAGGTTAGTAACTTTTGTAGCAATTCTTTTTTGTCCTGGCGTGAAAATTTCTGCTTGCTTTGGTGTAATAGCAATAGTTTTTTTCTCACGAACAGGAGACAGAATTGTATTTTCTAACTTTCGCTTTTTAGGTGTACTGTGCTCAATGTTCGACACATTTTTTGTTTTCACATCTTGATTACTTTTTATTGGATTTTCACTCCGTCTCTCAATTAATGTTTCCAAATGTTTAGTGAGGGGTTCATACTTTTTCTCTTCATTTCGTTGAGTTGCTTTAATTAGTTCTAATTTTCTTTGTAAATCTTTTCTTTTCTTAATCAGTTTCTTTTTTAAATCAACCACATCTGATATTTTTGAATCCATGTCTCCTAAGGCTTCCGAAAATACAAATAAACTGAATCTATTTATTTGAATGATAGGCTTATATACCTATGCAAAATTTCACAAACATTCTATAAAAATACTTTATTCAATAGTACAGATGCACATGTTTTGTTTTGTAATGATCTCTTATATGATCTTTATAGTAGCAGTATATACATGGTAAGTTAGGAGTATCTGTTTCACCTCCACATTTTGGACATTTATATTTTACAGGAACTGGCATGTTGAATGTTCAACATACTTCTATAGACTGAAATTATGAAAATGGATCAATAAAATTATCAAATCCTTTTCTAAACCGACCACTACGAATTTCGTTCTCTTTATCGACTACTAAAAAATCATAACTGTTTTGCCAGCAAAATGAACACATTTCTTTAAATTTATCAAATGAGATATCAGTGCCGATATGATCATCATAGATATGGCGCAAGTTTAAATTATCTTGCTTAAATAAAATGATAAAATTTGCGTTGTCTCTTATTAGATGCTTAGGAATACATGTGTAGGTTTGACATAAATAAAAACAATCTATATTTCTGTGTCGTCCCATGCTAAAATATTCTTTCATTAAATTTTGCTTGTCACATGCCACATCGTCAAAAATAAAGACAGAATTAGTTTTAGCTTTGTGCGGTGGTGGTATGTTGTTATTGTCGAAATTGCTGAAACTATAAAAATTTATACCTTTAATAGGTTTTAGAAGATTTTCCAAATATTGATATTTTGTTTGGAAAAGAGATTTAGAATACACATAGACATTTTCAAATCTTAAACCATTTGGATGTTCGATTAAACCTATCATAACATTAGTCTTTCCGCAGTTAGACGGTCCGACAATAATACATCTTACTGTAGATGGTAAAAGATCCCCATGTCTTTTATTCCCACTGTTAATTTTGATATCGTTATTATTTATCGGCAATTTGAGGTTTTGAGGTGTCAAACGCATTTCGACATCTGATTAAGAAACTGACATGTGGGGGGGTATAAATACTAAATTTTTCTACGTTTCCGTTAGTAGTTTAGCTGATCCGAAAGTTTGAGTATAAATGAAGATTACGAAGCGAAAAAGGAACAGTCGTCGGATTGAGACCTACAGAAAGAGATATTGTGGACGTGGGATCGTAAATTCGGTTATTAATAAATTACCGTTTGAACTTCATATTCCCGGTTATAACTTTTGTGGACCAGGAACTAAATTAGAAAAACGATTAGCAAGAGGAGATAAAGGCCGGAATCAATTAGATGAAGCTTGCAAATTTCACGATATAGCTTATGGTGAACATAAAGATTTGGAAAATCGACATAAGGCCGATAAAGTTCTGTTAGATAAAGCGAAACTTAGACTACGTTCTTCGGACGCTTCTTTGGGCGAAAAAGCTGCTGCTTTAGGTGTTGCGGCTACGATGAAAGCTAAAATAAAACTCGGTATGGGTTGTCGAGTCAAAAGACAAACTAGCAAACGTGGAAAAGTCTTGAATTTTAATGATTTAAGAAAATCCGCCAGACTTGCTTTAAAAAATAAGAAATTTAAGAATATGAACGATGCTGTAAAAGTGGCCATGAGAGCAGTAAAATCATCAAAAGGAAAAAAGAGAGTGAGACCTGTTCGTCACAGACGTATAATACCCATACCGAAAAGTGGCGGATTTTTACCTCTACTACCAATATTTGCCGCTTTAGGCGCTCTGGGATCTCTAGGTGGTGGCGCAGCAGCCATTGCAAAAGCTGTTAACGATGCTAAATCAGCTAAAGAACAGTTGAAAGAAAATCAACGACACAATCAGAAAATGGAGTCGATAGCTGTAGGAAAGTCAGGAAGTGGATTATATTTGAAACCATATAAAAGAGGATATGGTCTTTTTTTAGCTCCATCAAAATTTCAAAAGAACTCCCGATAAATATTCCAAAACATGCTCTCACCAACATCGACATTTACAAATATGTAAAGCGTTTGAAAATTCCCCGCTTCAGAGGAGTTTTTATGAAAAATTCACTTCCAAATAAAGTACGCCTTAATGAGTGTGGTATATTAAATTTAGACAATAAGGAAGGTCCTGGAACACATTGGACAGCTTATAAAAAAACTCGAAACGAAGTTATATACTTTGATAGTTATGGAGATTTGAGACCACCTCTTGAACTGATCAAATATTTACAAAGCAACGGTTTCTGTAATATAGTATATAATTATGAATCTTTACAGGCTTTTAATAGTATTAATTGTGGACATTTGTGTTTAAGATTCCTATATAACTGCTACAAATAAAATTGTTTGAAATTCGAGCGTTTTAGTTGAACTGTTAGTGTCGTCGAAGTAAGTTGCACGATGTCCAACGTATTCTCATTGGATGGAAACAGTTCTGTACTTTCGAGCAGATACTATCCACCAATTATCTTGGAAGATTATAACTATGCTTTAGGATTAGAAAGTTTGGTTACTTGGAATTCTTTTCCAAATATCGATAGCAATAACAACAAATTTTATTTTTTTACACCAGACAAAAAAGAGCATTACATAGAAATTCCCGAGGGTTCTTACGAGATAGAAGACATTGAGTCGTATTTAAATAAAGAAATCAAAAACTATATGGAACATTATTTTCAATACGAAATTGACAAACACGGAAATAGAATAAAGAAATTTAAAATGTTGACACCAAGCTTAATAATTAGAGGAAATAATAATACTTTAAAATCGGAAGTTAAATGTACTCTTGATATAAATTTTTCAAGAAAGGATTCGTTAGGGAATTTATTGGGATTTAAGGATACCATTCTGAAAGCGCATAAAACTCATATATCAGATTTTCCAGCAAAAATTTTAAAGGTAAATGCTCTTTGCGTTTATTGCAATATAGTAACTGGTTCATACAAGAACGGAAGTCCCGTTCACGTTATCCATCAGTTTTTTCCAACAGTACCACCCGGTTACAAAATAGTGGAACGACCATTAAATGTGATATATCTACCAATTAATACGAAACAAATAGATGAAATAATCGTTAAAATAACAGATCAAGACGGTAATATTGTTAGTTTCAGAGGTGAAGAGGTAGGTGTACGGTTGCATCTTAAGAAGGTCACGTGATGGGTATTATATTTAATGAAAATCTAAAAAACCGAAATTCGGTATATATAAGTAGGACAATGAAAAAGAGATCAGTCAGTCCTTTGAGAAGGGTCAAACGTTTAACTTTAGGCAATCGTAAATTTCTTGAATCTCTAGGATTAACGGTCTTGAAATAATATTTTTATTGAATATATAAATCAGCAATGAATTTTGAAATATTAAACGTAAGCGAAAAAGCTGCCTATGATCATTCAATTTATTATGGAGAAAGACATACACACCTACCTTATTCTAACAGTTCATTTAACTACGATGATGAAATAAGAATTCCTATTGAACATCAAGATTTATACACTTTTCCACATTTGAGTACATTGCATATAGAGGGTAAGGTTATTGTGAAGAATGAAATCGACGAAATTGTACAGAAACCAGAAATCAAATTTGTAAATAATGGCGTTCTTCTGATGTTTAATCAAATAAGATATGAAATTGCTGGAGTCGTTGTGGATAGTATTAGAAATCCTGGGTTAGCGTCTACCATGAAAGGATATGTAACGTATAACAGTAATGAAAGCGTAGCTCTAGAGAATGCTGGATGGTTTCCCAAAAAAGATTCGAATATAATTAAGGAAAATGGAACTTTTGAAGTTTCGATTCCATTAAAAATGATTTTTGGTTTTTGTGAAGATTTTAAAAAGACCATTTTGAATGTAAGACAGGAGCTTGTTTTGGTTCGTTCTAATACCGATGTGAATGCTTTAATTTCCTCAAATGATAAATACAAAATTAAAGTAGAACTTAGTAAAATATGCTGGAAAATGCATCACTTGTCCGTGTCCGATGCCGAAAGGATCGCATTAATCGATATTGTAAGAAGCAACAGGGAATTGGATATTATGTTTAGAAGTAAAGAATTACATGAATTTGCTCCACCAGTACAATCGATAACAAATACTTGGACTATTAAAACTTCCTTAGAAAAACCTCAGTACATACTTTTTGCATTACAGCAAGGAAGAAAAAACCAATTGAAGAAAAACTACAGTCAGTTTGATCATTGTAATCTGAGAGATGTAAAATTGTACCTTAATGATACCATGTATCCCTACGACAACCTGAATGTTGATTTCACAAATAATCGGTATGCAATTCTCTATGATATGTTTAAAGAATTCCAGACATCGTTCTTATCCAAACAAACCAGCGAACCATTATTCGATAAGGATGAATTTAAAGAAAAGACGCCTATAATAGTAATCGACTGTTCTAAACAAACGGAAGCTTTGAAGAGAGGCCCCGTTACAATCACTTTGTGGTTTGAGACGATCTCTGGTATTCCTGCAGACACTACAGCCTACTGTCTTATTCTTCACGACCGAATGGTAAAATACATCCCTGCACAAGATGTCGTCAGAGTGTTGTAAATAATTTAACCTGTTATTGTATTATGTTTGGGGGTAAATAAAACTACATATAACATATTTCTGTGTGTTTTATTCATGGCTACCAGAAATTACATGTAAAGTTTTCTTATAATCATCTAACTTAATCGAGGGCCATTTTGTTGAATCCGGTCCCTCAGTCCATCCTAATGGTATTTCAGGATTGGCTTCTCCTTTGACAATGTTCTTTCTGATCCAGTTGAAAATTCTTCGATGCTCCTGATTTTGAGAAGGTTGAAATGCGAAAGAATCGTAATTTATTATTTCTAAAGACTCATAGAAAGTACTGAGCGCTTTATGGTTTGCCAAATACGCAGCCCGACACATAAATTCATCCACGCACTGGTCGATCCTTCGGTAATTTTTCCGGATATTCTCAACAGGATAAAATATATCTCCAAGATTCTGCCAGCGATTATCACTCAATAATTTATAAATAAAGCATTTATACGTTAGAGTATTGTCCAAATAGTTGGTGGTCATCAAAAACTCCAATGCAGCATAATTTAAATTTTCAATTTGGTCTCTTTCGCACACATGTAGAAATGCATCAATGTAACCATCGACACATTGTTTTCTTTGTAGTAGAATACAAATATCAAGTGTATAAAAGTCACTTTCACTTTCGGCAATCCATTTAAACACTTCGTCCGGTACAATAAAATCTTTTTTATCGATGAGATGAAGGAATAAATTTAATTTCGTTCGATCACTCGCAGCGGCTTTAAGATATGTTTTGTACACATTTTCGGATGCACAAAATGCTTGTAAATCAACAAATTGTCTCAAGTCAGACATTGTTGTAATCATAAAATAACCAACATCGAATAAATCATCTGTGAAATTTAATTGCTTATATATGGTAATCCCCACTTTTTTTAGCTTACGTGCGAAATATGATATCCCCAAGGTTTCGTATCCGTTGCAAATCTTGTGACAATCCTTTTATCATCATTTGGGCTGAGAACTACTTTTTCTTGTTTTACTGTGTAAACAGTATGATGTTTGGACTTGATGAGTCTTTGTGATTTTTCGTAACTTCGATTATTAAATAAACATTCTTTGTAATTTTCAAACGTTATTGTTTTAAGTGATGCTTTTGTACTACCTTTGGATTTTTTAACTAATTTTTTATTGAAATCGTCACTTGCAATTCTATATGCGTACATTTTAGATCTGAGACCCACAAATTCTAGCATAATCTTACCGTTATTTTCATCTTTCATTAAACCTGGTACTTTCTTATTTTTCAGTTCTATATCATAAATATTATATAAATCATAGTCAGAAGTATCAAATCGATGTGAGTCTTTCTTAATATATTTGTATATATCGTCTACGTGAAATTCATAAATTAGGCTGTCAGTGTCGGTATAAAGTAACTTAGCATTATTTTTAAATGTTTTTTTAATATAGTCATAATGAAATTCATAGAGAAAAGTTTTAGAAATATCTAAAATGCAAAAACCAACATAAATTGGTTTATTCAAAAATACTTCTAATTTACTCATTTCGATTATTGCTGAATCATCGTCAAATACAACAGAACTGTGAAAATTTGGTTTAGATATAAGAGAACGAACTCCCCATCTTCCCTCCCATTTACTAACCAATCGAATATCGCGATGTTTTCTTACATTTTCCATGCATTTACCATAAATAGCATTAATCATTAATTTAAAAAAATCTTTTTCAAAATCGTTCTTTGCTTGCTGCCTAAGTTTTGTATTTAAATCTATATATTCCTTTAACCACGCAGATTGTTTGAATTTCATAACACGATGTACACATTTTATTTTCATACCAAATTTTGTATACATTTTTAAATTCCGATAATGAATAATATAATTTTTCTTGGGATATAAAGTCAACAATAACTTCTTAAGTTTAGATCTTGAAATGGGCGGTATCATATGCTCTGGAGCTAATGGTAAATCACTATGAATTTCATGTAAATCTATTGGATAATCTAAATCGCATTCAATAATATAACCGATTGCTGAATTTTCTGGGGTATCTAAGATATCAGCTATATTGAAATTTTCTACAAACTCAAATTCTCCATACGGTAAGTATTGAGACATTGCCGCTCCGTAAAGGTTGTTAACATCAAAATACATTAAATAGGTACTATCTTTCGAAGGATCATATTCTTCTTTTGGCATGTATTTGTTATTGGCTTTACCATATCTATTGGAACACTGCGAAACTCCACCTCTAATACCTCTTTCTACAAATAGAACTTTATCTATATCCGTTAAAAGTTCTAGTTTAATTTCTGTTGTTTTTAACATAGCATCAAATGTTAGGCCCGGAGCAGTATAATAATGCAACGGATCAAGTTGATAAGTATTTAAACAAGTAGTTCGAAAAGCTTCAAATACATCGGCTAGAAGAAGCACATCAGTTTTTAAATATAAATCAGAATATTCTCCTAATGTATGAATATTAAAAGTATTCCATACATTGGTAGCATGGGAATAATCTTCATATTTAATATTTTCATCGTATAAGCGACTATAGAAATCCTCCTTTTCGGGCAATTTTGTTTCAAGTAGTTTCTCCCAGGAGTTTATGTAATCGTAAGGAAAAACTCCCTTTCTGTTTAACAAATCAAATTCTTCCATATTATTACAATTTGCCAACGTAATAATTTTCTGAGAATTATCTAAATTGGAGGAAAGTTTGTCTAAACTATGTGGCATAAATCTGAAAGAATCAATAAACCGTAAACTAACTTTCGTGTCTTCGACAAATTTAGTAAACGAGATATATCTTTCTTTGTTAATGGGAAGTAACTTAATATCACCTTTTATTGAATTTGAAAGTTCTTTAATAAAAAAATGGGCATCATATCCGCTCATATTATGAAAGACCACGGGTATAACACAAATATCTTTATAATTTAAATTACAACTTTGATGGGCAGCGCCTCTATACATTCCAGTTAAATGACTATGATCGCGTACTTTTATGTTCTTTTCCGAAAATCCTTTTTTACATATATGACATATTTGGGAGGATTCAAACTGCTCACGTTCTTCCGTAGTTAATGTTTCCATAGAAATAACGTTCTGAAATTTATCGTTGCAAAAATGAGCCATTCGATGTAACTCCTGAACGAACCATTGAATGCAATTTTTACCTCGATACAAACGAAATTTAGAAAATGAATTATCATATGAGCAGTGAAAATAGTAAGCAATGCTGTGCGCAATATGTTTTTGATAAGTTTCGGTCTTATTCGTGGTGGACATATGCTGTTTGGTACAATCAAGAAGAATACTCTCGAGATCTGCATAAATAGTAAAAGGTACTTTTTCTTGATGTCTATAATTTTGAAAATACAAGTAATTTTCGTTTTCTGTTGGCAGTCTTATGGAATATTTATTAATACTCTGGCATGAAGTTTTATGTTTTTGGAGCAATTCCTCTGTGGTGAAATGGTTTAAGCATCTTTCGCATATATGAAATTTACATTTATGGAGGGAAAGTTGCGTAGCTAAAAGAGCTGACAAATTTTTGATCCATACGAAATGATAGAGCAATTGTTGATCTTCAAAGTTATCATTACTGTTATTAGTATTTTGTATTTGTCTTTCAGCGGGTAGCATAAGCAAATTAATTGCTTTATAAGAATTTGAGAATCTAGTGCTTAAACGACAAGGTAAAATTTTTTTCTTCTCGATGCAGTATAAATTAATGGCAAGATTGTTGAGTTCCTCAAATTTTTGAATGTCTTTAATTGTGATTGGAAAGTCTAAATTATCATATTTCAACACATTTTTGAAATGAGGATACGATGATTTTCGGTCTGAATGTTTATCGGTAGGAAATAAAGCCGAAACTATGGCCCAAAGAAAACAATATTCATCATTATTTTGTACATTAATTATTGCATGTTTTTTTTTTATAAAATCTGGTGTGGATACAAAAGTTGAATAGCCGAATTTAATTGGGTCGTATTTATTTATGTTAATTTTCAATCCTAAAATTTCATACAACGCCCAACCGGAATCCTTTTCTGCAAATTCCTCTAATTTTTTCATGATTTTATCAATGACGTTTTCTTCGTACCATTCCTTTAAATTTGTGTATTGATCAATGTGCTGATTTTTTGTTGAAAATGTTTTAATGTCTGTTTCACCAGAGTGCGGTTGAATAAAATTTGCGGAAAAAATTACATTTACCTTAAGCATTGAGTTTTTCCGTTCTTTTTTAATTCTAAACATAAAGCATTTAAAAGATTGTTGAAAAAACTGAAGAGGATCTTTAATGTGGTGGTTACTTATAAATCCTGTACGAATTCGTTGTTGAAAACAGGATTCGACATCCTGCCATGTTACATTAGTCACCGGTTTAAATTTGACTGTTTTAATATAGCCTTCACCAGTTTTTATAGATAATTGTTTTTTCTTATTTAAAAGCTTTAGGCGATAAAATTTCAAATACGCCAAACTTGTTTCTAAGGAATTTGCGTTTTCCAACATATTTTCTCGATGGATTTTACATTTGAGTGCTTTTCTAATTATTCTAATACTGGTATTGATATAAACTAAAAAATGTTTAGTTTCTTCGATTGTTTTGATTTTACTTATGTATTCATGAATTAGCTTAAGAGAGTTTTTACATATAGCCGTCACTGATTCTTGTGATTTCATTTTTTGTCGTGAAACTTGCTCACTACAGCAGAAAAAAAGAAACACTACTATTTCCCGTTGACTAGTTTCTTGTTTATATGAGAATTAATTTGCAAGTTACAACTTGCAAGTCGTAGTTGAAAACGTGGTCGTAAAAAATAAATTCAAGTCAGCGAAAAATGAAACATGAGGAAAGCAACTGAAGGAGGGAAAAAAGTAAGGGTGGGGATTAATATAGTGTATAAATTAAAGATCACACAAAAGAACAGATTAATAAGTGTTCTGTAAGTACATATCATAAAAATTAATTAACGACAGAAATGGGTAAGCTTATATATATTTTTTTTTTTGTAGTAGTTAATTTTTTTTTTTTTTTGTGTAGAGAAATTTGTTATCTGCCCCTATGATGTCAGCCACAGGCTTTTAGAGAATAGGCTGAGAAAGCATATTTTCAAATGCCACCGGGATGCCTGGGAAAGGGAGCGAAAACTCTGGGAGAATGCACTTCCAAGACCATCTACACCACCCCCACCACCATCAAAGTGGTTCAGCCAACCACCACCAACACCACCGCAAGTGGAAAACTGGGACAACGAATTCTCAGGGACCTATGTCCCAAAGTTAGATAGATCCCTGTTTTTAGATAGAACAGCCTTAAACGCCTACCATGCGACATTTAACAAATATATAAGAAAACAATAATTTGTTATTTCTATCGCTATCACCCCACCACCATCATTTACCACACCATCATTTACCACCTCTAAAAACTTCTTCCCTACAAATATCAACGACCACAACTAAGTATTTGTGTCTGTGTACAAGAAGATAAGTCTAAGATGTTTCTGCCTAGCAATGTGTTAATACTATTAAATGTGCTTGTTGAAAACAACTTGTATATTTACACCACTTCAAATATAAGTCTGCTGTATATTCAGACGTACGAAAAAGAATTTTGGGAAAAAATGACTCCGATCAATCTAATCGAAACCAGTTATCATCTCTTCTATGCGAAAAATATAACAATGCAGAATCATTTGACTTACAAGATAAAAACGGAAGAAGAAAATCACCAATTTTCCAATTGGTTAATAATAGAAAATACTAAGAACAGTCGCAGTTCAAAGGAAGTCATTGATTTTTGTTTAAGAAACGATCGTGTATGGTTTGCTTCATTTTTTGTCATATTCACGATAATGACTGTAATAGTGGGATGTTGGGACCTGGCTGCTCGTTAATGGTGGTGGTGATGGTTGTTGCTATATATATAGAATTCCGCAACAACAAACTATTCATTTCATCCAAACAATGTTCGGCTTAAACTGCACACTTGTTCTATCAACCATTCTAATTCAGAAAGTTTTTTATTTATTGACTGATAGCAATGTTACTGATGTCTATCTACAAACTATTGATAGTAGTAAAGAATGTATTGTTAGAAAAATGTTAGAAATTAAAAATGGGCATGAACAACTACGTATGTTTTATTCAAAAATTGTATCTTCCTCGAACCAACTGCAATATCGGCTAGAATTAGTCTTCAAAGACAACACTCGATGCAAGTCACCGAATTACACCATCATTAACGATTATAGTGGATACAAGAATTCTACAGGTGCAAATGTTACAGAATATTGTTTGGCAAAACCATGGATATGGATATTTACTTCAGTAGGAGCAATTATTTTTGCAATCGTATTTTGTCTGTTACTTTATTTAGTATTAATTTGTTTCAGTTATTTTAGTAAATACAATACTCAAACAAATGTATGATTCAATAAAACAATTAGTTACTATTAATAGTTTTATTTAATGTCCTTTAACATATTTATTTAACAGCATCAGTACTACGATTTAATACAACAATAAGTTATTTAATATGTTTTAAATTATTTGTCCAGCTGCACGATATGACTCATCATGATCTACCACCACAGCAGTGATTTTTGATGATTGTTTATAGGTTTTTGATTTTCGTTTTTTAATGATGTTTTGTTGTTTTCATATAAAATTCAACAAAAAGCCGTTTTTGGTTAACTTGAAATTTTTTTTTTTTAATGTCTTAGTATATTTAGTTGTGATGGTAGTAGTCATATAACAATACATATAAAGAACAACTTATTTCGCTTTTTTTTTTTTTTTTTTTTTTTTTAAGTGTTGCATGTTGGGCTTATTCGAATCCTTTTTCGATGGTCTTTTTTTCGACCTGAAAAAATTTTTACGTAGCGACCTCGAAAAAACTAGAAATGGCTCCTGTATCTAGGTCGATGTGGACAGAATCGATTTTTTTGAGCAGACTTATGCGTTCGTTCCAGAAGAAGGTTTTGATGTATACAACCGATATTCTATCTCTTACCATTTGGACACTAGAAACTTTTGCCCTTTTCTCCCTTATTTTCAACTTTTTTGAAAATTTTTTTTGCTCAACATATGGCTTAATTTTTTTAGCTTTTCCCCGTTCCCCTGAGCCGACATGCTACCTCTTACCGCTTACGAACTATGACGTTTTTTCGTTATTACTACTAAACGGTAGCAAAAAATATTTATTTTGCTAAGTGGACCTATAGACTGTTCACTCAGAAATATTTTGGTACAAAAATATATTTTTTAAGTTTTACCGTTTGGGCGCCACAAACTTTTGCCCTTTTCACAGTCATGTCATAAGTTAGCGAAAAACCGTCGACGGCTGTCGATATTATTTGTTTTTGTCAATCTTTTTTGCTCTATACACGAACCTCCTATCTCTTACCATTTTCGAGTAACAAAAATTTTTTCTATTTAAACGGTAGATACACCTATGAGTCATAATCATTTTTACACACGATTAGATAGTACTTCATGAATATGCATTTGATTTTGTGGAAAAACAAACTTTTCAAAATTTGGATTTTTTTTTTGAGATTTTTTTTGTTTTAATTTTTCTTTGGATTCTTTGAATTTTTTAAATTTTTTTTTTTCACCAAAACTTCTAATTTACTTTCCTACTGCTCAAGGAAAACTTTTTTTCGAATTTTGACAACCTTTTTTGACAAAAATTGTTGCGCCCCAAACTCAAATTTTCACATATTTAATTACATGGACCTATTGATTATTCATCCAAAAATATTTTGACACAAAAAACAAATTTTTAACTAATTCCGTTTGGTCACTACAAACTTTTGCCCTTTTCTCCGAAATGCTAAACTCAAACTAAAAACCGTCGACACAGGTGCATGTGTTTCGTATTTTAGGAACTTTTTTGTTCTTTGCACGAACCTCGTATCTCTTACCGTCTTCGAGTAAAACATTTTTTTTTTTATATTTAAACAATTATTGCACCTCCAACCCACATTTATTTTTACACAAATGTGTCATTAGTTTATAGGGATGCATTTTTATTTTTTTAACAAACTTTCTGCCCTTTGGCACCCTCAAGCGATAATTCTTTTTTTTTAATATTTCCGAATACGTCCCTGTCTATTGAAGATAAGAGCGTCCAGTTCCGTAAGAATTTGCTGAAACAGCATCGCGTTATTTCATTCTGTGTTGTAATAATGACGGGCGGCGTGTTTCGGTTTATGAATTTTACCGTGAAAAGATTTGGGAAAAAGGTGGTTTTGTTGAACTAAATGGTGGCTTCTGTGAAGTGTGCGTGTATTTGAATGTTTTCGAGGGAGAACGGATGATTTTATTGCCTGTTTTCAATGTCGTAAGTAACAATTTTTTTAATTTTTAACAACACACTCGCCTTCTGACATTTGAGATTTTATTCTAATAATCACTGACAAATAAGCTTAAATCGGCAGAAAGTTGCTGATGAACATTTATTTATTAAGAAAATAACAGGAGTTTTGTCGGAGCAAACACGGCTTTTATTCGTTGCTGTTATTCCCAATTAAATAATTTTAGATGAGACTGGGGAAAATAATACACCAAACGAAATAAACAATATTTATTATAATTTCAATTACAGCTTAAGATTATACAAACTAGTTCGTATTTTATACATTTTAAGAAACTAATAAGTTTTAAATTTAAATCTAATTTACGACGCAGTGGTTTAACCGCAATGTGCACAGTTATTTAACTGATTTTCTTTGCTGAATAATTTTCAATTCTGAATCCAATTTTTCGATTGTTTCTCTAAATTTTCGCTTCTTCTCCATCATTTTTTCGATTAAGGGCTTTATTTGCAATTCGAAACGTTCCACATTCATTTGAAATCTTTTAACATCGTATAACCAAGTATTAATTCGGCTTTCTTTATCATTTATTAAGAAAATAACCGGAACTTTGTCGAAACAAACACGTCTGTTATTCATGACAGTTTGCAATCAAATATTTTTTACATGAGACTGGGGAAAATAATACACCGAACGAATTAAATAATATTTATTATAATTTCTATTACAGCTTAAGATTATTCAATTTAGTTCTTATTTCATACATTTTAATTGCTTCTTTTAAATAACTAATTCGTTTTAAATGTAATTCTAATCTACGACGAAGCAGTCTAACTGCACTTGATTTGTTTTCCACATGAACCAATGCCTTCTTCATTCTTCGATAAATTCGATATTGATGGTTCGACCGATCGGACCTCTATTTACCAAGTACAATTTCAAGCCGTTCACGATCTTCTGGTTCAGATCGCTGATCACTGAGTCGGTGAATTTTTCGGTAAATCTCTGTGGAAGTATCGTTCTAGACTCTTCAAGTTGCACAAATATCTTGTCACCGTACTTTGTAGACAGTTTACTAAAATTTTTTGTTAAAAATTTTTTATTTTCTTCTAAAGTTTTCGCACTCACAAAAGCTTGCAAGTGAGACTCTTTATTCAAGGTAGAAATGAAAGATGACATTTCTAAGTGTTAAATAATTGAATTCAAAAAACTAATTAATTCTTACACACGAATCCATCGACTTTTATACAAGTATAAAACGGAAGTGGGGATGCGAGATTGCGTCCGAGATCCCTCCCCGACCTAAACGAAAAGAGGGGATAGATCTCGAGATGAACGAGGGCAATAAACGACCAAGGTCGAGCAACGACTAGGTCAATGATCGCCCGATAAAAAGTAATGGGGGAGCTGGACCAGCTGGCAAGGTCAGCCACGTGCACCGACAAGGTCGACAACAAATGAAAGGTCAATGACCGCTCGATGAAAAGTAATGGGGGAGCTGGACCAGTTTGACCTCATTTGACCTGGTCTAGAACCCCCACTATATAACTACTCCAATCAGATACCCTACGGGCTCGGAAAGTGCAACGAAACCATCAAATTTTAGCTAGAAACTGTATTTTTGTCGATTTTTATTGAATTTGAACTATATTTCAACGTTTTTTGATGGTTCTGAGCCACCAAACACACTTAAAGCATGCAGAATAGACTCAGAATAGGAAAAGGAGACGTTTAGGTCAATTTTATGCATTCTGGCGTTCGTAGATACAAGAAAACTGTTAAAATTCTTCAGAAACGTCACTTTTGAAATGTTTTCTTGTACTTTTAAGCCAATCAGATACCCTACGGGCTCGGAAAGTGCAACGAAACCATCAAATTTTAGCTAGAAACTGTATTTTTGCCGATTTTTATTGAATTTGAACTATATTTCAACGTTTTTTGATGGTTCTGAGCCACCAAACACACTTAAAGCATGCAGAATCGACTCAGAATAGGAAAAGGAGACGTTTAGGTCAATTTTATGCATTCTGGCGTTCGTAGATACAAGAAAACTGTTAAAATTCTTCAGAAACGTCACTTTTGAAGTGTTTTCTTGTACTTTTAAGCCAATCAGATACCCTACGGGCTCGGAAAGTGCAACGAAACCATCAAATTTTAGCTAGAAACTGTATTTTTGTCGATTTTTATTGAATTTGAACTATATTTCAACGTTTTTTGATGGTTCTGAGCCACCAAACACACTTAAAGCATGCAGAATCGACTCAGAATAGGAAAAGGAGACGTTTAGGTCAATTTTATGCATTCTGGCGTTCGTAGATACAAGAAAACTGTTAAAATTCTTCAGAAACGTCACTTTTGAAGTGTTTTCTTGTACTTTTAAGCCAATCAGATACCCTACGGGCTCGGAAAGTGCAACGAAACCATCAAATTTTAGCTAGAAACTGTATTTTTGTCGATTTTTATTGAATTTGAACCATATTTCAACGTTTTTTGATGGTTCTGAGCCACCAAACACACTTAAAGCATGCAGAATCGACTCAGAATAGGAAAAGGAGACGTTTAGGTCAATTTTATGCATTCTGGCGTTTGTAGATACAAGAAAACTGTTAAAATTCTTCAGAAACGTCACTTTTGAAGTGTTTTCTTGTACTTTTAAGCCAATCAGATACCCTACGGGCTCGGAAAGTGCAACGAAACCATCAAATTTTAGCTAGAAACTGTATTTTTGTCGATTTTTATTGAATTTGAACTGTATTTCAACGTTTTTTGATGGTTCTGAGCCACCAAACACACTTAAAGCATGCAGAATCGACTCAGAATAGGAAAAGGAGACGTTTAGGTCAATTTTATGCATTCTGGCGTTCGTAGATACAAGAAAACTGTTAAAATTCTTCAGAAACGTCACTTTTGAAGTGTTTTCTTGTACTTTTAAGCCAATCAGATACCCTACGGGCTCGGAAAGTGCAACGAAACCATCAAATTTTAGCTAGAAACTGTATTTTTGTCGATTTTTATTGAATTTGAACTATATTTCAACGTTTTTTGATGGTTCTGAGCCACCAAACACACTTAAAGCATGCAGAATCGATTCAGAATAGGAAAAGGAGACGTTTAGGTCAATTTTATGCATTCTGGCGTTCGTAGATACAAGAAAACTGTTAAAATTCTTCAGAAACGTCACTTTTGAAGTGTTTTCTTGTACTTTTAAGCCAATCAGATACCCTACGGGCTCGGAAAGTGCAACGAAACCATCAAATTTTAGCTAGAAACTGTATTTTTGTCGATTTTTATTGAATTTGAACTATATTTCAACGTTTTTTGATGGTTCTGAGCCACCAAACACACTTAAAGCATGCAGAATCGACTCAGAATAGGAAAAGGAGACGTTTAGGTCAATTTTATGCATTCTGGCGTTCGTAGATACAAGAAAACTGTTAAAATTCTTCAGAAACGTCACTTTTGAAATGTTTTCTTGTACTTTTAAGCCAATCAGATACCCTACGGGCTCGGAAAGTGCAACGAAACCATCAAATTTTAGCTAGAAACTGTATTTTTGCCGATTTTTATTGAATTTGAACTATATTTCAACGTTTTTTGATGGTTCTGAGCCACCAAACACACTTAAAGCATGCAGAATCGACTCAGAATAGGAAAAGGAGACGTTTAGGTCAATTTTATGCATTCTGGCGTTCGTAGATACAAGAAAACTGTTAAAATTCTTCAGAAACGTCACTTTTGAAGTGTTTTCTTGTACTTTTAAGCCAATCAGATACCCTACGGGCTCGGAAAGTGCAACGAAACCATCAAATTTTAGCTAGAAACTGTATTTTTGTCGATTTTTATTGAATTTGAACTATATTTCAACGTTTTTTGATGGTTCTGAGCCACCAAACACACTTAAAGCATGCAGAATCGACTCAGAATAGGAAAAGGAGACGTTTAGGTCAATTTTATGCATTCTGGCGTTCGTAGATACAAGAAAACTGTTAAAATTCTTCAGAAACGTCACTTTTGAAGTGTTTTCTTGTACTTTTAAGCCAATCAGATACCCAACGGGCTCGGAAAGTGCAACGAAACCATCAAATTTTAGCTAGAAACTGTATTTTTGTCGATTTTTATTGAATTTGAACCATATTTCAACGTTTTTTGATGGTTCTGAGCCACCAAACACACTTAAAGCATGCAGAATCGACTCAGAATAGGAAAAGGAGACGTTTAGGTCAATTTTATGCATTCTGGCGTTTGTAGATACAAGAAAACTGTTAAAATTCTTCAGAAACGTCACTTTTGAAGTGTTTTCTTGTACTTTTAAGCCAATCAGATACCCTACGGGCTCGGAAAGTGCAACGAAACCATCAAATTTTAGCTAGAAACTGTATTTTTGTCGATTTTTATTGAATTTGAACTATATTTCAACGTTTTTTGATGGTTCTGAGCCACCAAACACACTTAAAGCATGCAGAATCGACTCAGAATAGGAAAAGGAGACGTTTAGGTCAATTTTATGCATTCTGGCGTTCGTAGATACAAGAAAACTGTTAAAATTCTTCAGAAACGTCACGTTTGAAGTGTTTTCTTGTACTTTTAAGCCAATCAGATACCCTACGGGCTCGGAAAGTGCAACGAAACCATCAAATTTTAGCTAGAAACTGTATTTCTGTCGATTTTTATTGAATTTGAACTATATTTCAACGTTTTTTGATGGTTCTGAGCCACCAAACACACTTAAAGCATGCAGAATCGACTCAGAATAGGAAAAGGAGACGTTTAGGTCAATTTTATGCATTCTGGCGTTCGTAGATACAAGAAAACTGTTAAAATTCTTCAGAAACGTCACTTTTGAAGTGTTTTCTTGTACTTTTAAGCCAATCAGATACCCTACGGGCTCGGAAAGTGCAACGAAACCATCAAATTTTAGCTAGAAACTGTATTTTTGTCGATTTTTATTGAATTTGAACCATATTTCAACGTTTTTTGATGGTTCTGAGCCACCAAACACACTTAAAGCATGCAGAATCGACTCAGAATAGGAAAAGGAGACGTTTAGGTCAATTTTATGCATTCTGGCGTTTGTAGATACAAGAAAACTGTTAAAATTCTTCAGAAACGTCACTTTTGAAGTGTTTTCTTGTACTTTTAAGCCAATCAGATACCCTACGGGCTCGGAAAGTGCAACGAAACCATCAAATTTTAGCTAGAAACTGTATTTTTGTCGATTTTTATTGAATTTGAACTATATTTCAACGTTTTTTGATGGTTCTGAGCCACCAAACACACTTAAAGCATGCAGAATCGACTCAGAATAGGAAAAGGAGACGTTTAGGTCAATTTTATGCATTCTGGCGTTCGTAGATACAAGAAAACTGTTAAAATTCTTCAGAAACGTCACTTTTGAAGTGTTTTCTTGTACTTTTAAGCCAATCAGATACCCTACGGGCTCGGAAAGTGCAACGAAACCATCAAATTTTAGCTAGAAACTGTATTTTTGTCGATTTTTATTGAATTTGAACTATATTTCAACGTTTTTTGATGGTTCTGAGCCACCAAACACACTTAAAGCATGCAGAATCGACTCAGAATAGGAAAAGGAGACGTTTAGGTCAATTTTATGCATTCTGGCGTTCGTAGATACAAGAAAACTGTTAAAATTCTTCAGAAACGTCACTTTTGAAGTGTTTTCTTGTACTTTTAAGCCAATCAGATACCCTACGGGCTCGGAAAGTGCAACGAAACCATCAAATTTTAGCTAGAAACTGTATTTTTGTCGATTTTTATTGAATTTGAACTATATTTCAACGTTTTTTGATGGTTCTGAGCCACCAAACACACTTAAAGCATGCAGAATCGACTCAGAATAGGAAAAGGAGACGTTTAGGTCAATTTTATGCATTCTGGCGTTCGTAGATACAAGAAAACTGTTAAAATTCTTCAGAAACGTCACTTTTGAAGTGTTTTCTTGTACTTTTAAGCCAATCAGATACCCTACGGGCTCGGAAAGTGCAACGAAACCATCAAATTTTAGCTAGAAACTGTATTTTTGTCGATTTTTATTGAATTTGAACTATATTTCAGCCTCGTATCAAAATTGTTGGAATGACTGAAATGTATAATGCTGAAGAAATAATTGAGTATATTGAACACGCTGTACGTAATAACTGCACCAGTATCAACCTGAGTATTGATTGCTCTTTAATAAAATCCTTTCCTACTAAGAAAAACCCCAAAGTCTACCAAGCATTAATCCAGTTGGACAAAAATTCTTATGACACTCTTATTAAGGTTGGAGATTTATTCATAGGGTACGATCATTGTTATATTTTTGATGCTGTCGAAATAATGCGTTGTTACAACTGTAACGGTTTCCACCATTCTTCTAAACATTGTTCTAATCAGAAATCGTGTCCTAAATGTGGTGTCTCGGAAAAGTTAGATCACTCTCATTCAGATTGCAAAGCTGAATATCTTAAATGCGTAAACTGTATGAAAGCTATAAATAATGATAAGGAGTTATTAGATGCAAATCATGGAGCTTGGGATTTATCGTGTCCTGTATATTTGCGTGAGGTTGAGAAATTTAAAAAGAGCCTGCTTTTGAAACAATAGCAACCAGAATTGTCCTTGATGAATAGATGCAATCTTTCTTTAGAGCCATACTCTTCTATAACATCCGTGATTCAGAACTGGTGTTGCTGTTATACAAATCTAGATAGTTTACTGGCAAAATTCGATGAATTAGTAGCTATAGTTCATTTTTATAAACCAAATGTTGTGGCGGTATCGGAAACATGGTTAAATGATAGTCATAGTGACTCACTTGTTAATATTCCGGGGTATAAAATTTATAGGCATGATAGAGTTCATTCGAGAGGTGGAGGGGTTTGTATTTATTTAAATAATAATATTTTTTTACAGTACACTGTTGATATTATCCCCAATGCTTTGCGTGGAGCGGAATGTTTGTTCCTGTTAATAACATTTAAAAGTTTTATATTTGTTTTTGGGTGCATTTACCGTCCCTCTAGCACCTCCTTTGAAAACGACCAAGAGCTTTTCATTTTTCTCACAGATCTGTTTCAAAAATATGACAATATTGTTATTACCGGTGATTTTAATTTCTCTGAAATCTCTTGGCCACTGAGCTACGATTTACATGTACCTGCTTCTTGTCTACCTTTAATTGATTTCTTATCAAACACTCACGCCGTTCAAATAGTTGAAGAATTTACTCGTTTTCGTAGTGGTCAAAATCCTAGCCTTTTAGATCTGATTTTTGTTTCGAATGACAATTTAGCCACTGATTTGCAATATCTTCCACCAATAGGTAAATCGGATCATGCATTGCTTACATTCAATGTTCAGAGTGGTATAAATGTTATGCCAAAGAGAACGATAGTCAGGAAAACATTTCTCGACTTCAATAAAATCAATAAACTATTAGCTGAAATTGATTGGAAAACCAAGCTTACCTCAAATGCAGTTGAAGAAAACTGGCAAACATTTTGTGCAACTTTACTCAGTCTACAGATGGAGTGTTCGAATTATAAAACGTACATATCAAACCCGTCAAAACCTTGGATAAATAGTGACATATTTAATTTAATAAAAGGCAAGAAAGCAATGTGGCAAAAATACAGAAGGACTAAATTAGCAGAAGATTACATATCACACAGGATTTTTTCGAACACACTAATCAAAGAAATCAAGAAAGCTAGAAATAACTATGAAGAAAGTATTGTAAGTAGCGAGAATCCTAAGGTAGTATTCAAATATATAAAACGCGCATTGTCGTCGGTAACAAAGGAATTGAGGTTAAATCGTCCAGATAACTCTAAAACTATGAGTGATAATGAAACTGCAAATTTGTTGGCAAAATTTTTCTCAGAATCATATAACAATATCAGTCATAAACCACCGTCACCTATTAAAAGTCATACAGATGGAACCCTTTCTGATATCACATTTGAGATTAATATGATCTCTAAAAAGTTAGAGTTGATTAAACCAACATCTTGTCCTGGACCAGACATGATATCCCCAGCTGTATTTAAACACTGCAGTCAATTACTTGCAATTCCTTTACACATTATAATGGATCAGTCCTATAAAATGTCAATTCTACCAAACGACTGGAAAATCGCTCTTATACGGCCCATTTATAAAAGTGGTAATAGGTTTGATGTTAAAAACTATAGACCGATTAGTCTCACATCCCCAGTAGTTAAAATTATGGAAAGCATAATAGTTGATCAGCTAGATCTTTATCTGCAAAAATATGAATTAATTCCTAGGCAACAATTTGGGTTTCTTAAAGGTAGATCTGTTGAGCAAAATCTGTTAACTTGCATTAATGATTGGTCGAAAGCTTTAGATAACTCTGAAACTGTTGATGTTGTCTACTTAGATTTTTCAAAGGCATTCGATAAAGTGCCTTTAAAGTTACTACTAATGAAATTAAATTCTTATGGTATTAGTGGAAATTTATTAAGATGGATAGAATGCTTTCTTTCGAACAGAAAATTTTTTGTTAGAGTTGGAAATGGTTTCAGTGATATATTCGATGTATTAAGTGGAGTACCACAAGGTTCTGTCTTAGGGCCCAAGTTATTTCTTCTCTACACAGCCGATATACCTAAGTTAATAACTTCCTCTTGTGCAATGTATGCCGATGATATCAAAGTGTACAATCATATTTCTAATGCATCTGTTTTACAAAATGATATTAACGTTATCTTTGACTGGGGAGAACAATGGGGTATTCCACTCAATAAATCTAAATGTAAAGTCCTTCGCATTGGTAAGGATAAATCGAACATAAATTATCAAATACAAGGTGAATGTCTATCGAGAGTCACAGAACATAATGATTTAGGAGTTCAAATTCACAGAAATCTAACATGGACAAATCACATAATAAAACAAGTAAAAAAAGCTAATTTAAGAATGTACACTTTATATAAAACGTTTTCAAAAAAGAATATTTCTTTAATGGCAAAGATATTTAAAACATATGTTCGCCCAATTTTAGAATTTGCGAATGTTGTTTGGTACCCAAATAGAATTCAGGATCTTGAAACTTATGAAAAAGTGCAACGTAAGTTTACTAGATGGTGCTTTGGCGCTAGAAGACCCAATTATAACACACGTCTGAAACATATGAAATTGATAACACTTTCAGATCGTAGACTAAGAGGGGACTTGATACATACATTTAAAATCTTGAAACTTGGAAAGGAAGGTCACCAAATTTTTCAGATTAGAGGATCCCAAAGATTAAGAGGGCATCGTTTGTCACTGTCCGTACCAAAATTTAAAACCGACATTATGAAAAACTTTTTTCCGGTTCGTGTAATAAAAAGTTGGAACAGGTTACCTACGGAAATAATAGATGTGGAAAATGTTAATTTGTTTAAGAATCGCATTGATGAGTTCTTTCAATGGTAATACAAGACACATTGTTATTCTATTGAGTTATATAGTTCCAAAGGAACTCTACTCTATATTATCAAATAATAATAATAATAATAATAATAATATTTCAACGTTTTTTGATGGTTCTGAGCCACCAAACACACTTAAAGCATGCAGAATCGACTCAGAATAGGAAAAGGAGACGTTTAGGTCAATTTTATGCATTCTGGCGTTCGTAGATACAAGAAAACTGTTAAAATTCTTCAGAAACGTCACTTTTGAAGTGTTTTCTTGTACTTTTAAGCCAATCAGATACCCTACGGGCTCGGAAAGTGCAACGAAACCATCAAATTTTAGCTAGAAACTGTATTTTTGTCGATTTTTATTGAATTTGAACTATATTTCAACGTTTTTTGATGGTTCTGAGCCACCAAACACACTTAAAGCATGCAGAATCGACTCAGAATAGGAAAAGGAGACGTTTAGGTCAATTTTATGCATTCTGGCGTTCGTAGATACAAGAAAACTGTTAAAATTCTTCAGAAACGTCACTTTTGAAGTGTTTTCTTGTACTTTTAAGCCAATCAGATACCCTACGGGCTCGGAAAGTGCAACGAAACCATCAAATTTTAGCTAGAAACTGTATTTTTGTCGATTTTTATTGAATTTGAACTATATTTCAATGTTTTTTGATGGTTCTGAGCCACCAAACACACTTAAAGCATGCAGAATCGACTCAGAATAGGAAAAGGAGACGTTTAGGTCAATTTTATGCATTCTGGCGTTCGTAGATACAAGAAAACTGTTAAAATTCTTCAGAAACGTCACTTTTGAAGTGTTTTCTTGTACTTTTAAGCCAATCAGATACCCTACGGGCTCGGAAAGTGCAACGAAACCATCAAATTTTAGCTAAAAACTGTATTTTTGTCGATTTTTATTGAATTTGAACTATATTTCAACGTTTTTTGATGGTTCTGAGCCACCAAACACACTTAAAGCATGCAGAATCGACTCAGAATAGGAAAAGGAGACGTTTAGGTCAATTTTATGCATTCTGGCGTTCGTAGATACACGAAAACTGTTAAAATTCTTCAGAAACGTCACTTTTGAAGTGTTTTCTTGTACTTTTAAGCCAATCAGATACCCTACGGGCTCGGAAAGTGCAACGAAACCATCAAATTTTAGCTAGAAACTGTATTTTTGTCGATTTTTATTGAATTTGAGCTATATTTCAACGTTTTTTGATGGTTCTGAGCCACCAAACACACTTAAAGCATGCAGAATCGACTCAGAATAGGAAAAGGAGACGTTTAGGTCAATTTTATGCATTCTGGCGTTCGTAGATACAAGAAAACTGTTAAAATTCTTCAGAAACGTCACTTTTGAAGTGTTTTCTTGTACTTTTAAGCCAATCAGATACCCTACGGGCTCGGAAAGTGCAACGAAACCATCAAATTTTAGCTAGAAACAGTATTTTTGTCGATTTTTATTGAATTTGAACTATATTTCAACGTTTTTTGATGGTTCTGAGCCACCAAACACACTTAAAGCATGCAGAATCGACTCAGAATAGGAAAAGGAGACGTTTAGGTCAATTTTATGCATTCTGGCGTTCGTAGATACAAGAAAACTGTTAAAATTCTTCAGAAACGTCACTTTTGAAGTGTTTTCTTGTACTTTTAAGCCAATCAGATACCCTACGGGCTCGGAAAGTGCAACGAAACAATCAAATTTTAGCTAGAAACTGTATTTTTGTCGATTTTTATTGAATTTGAACTATATTTCAACGTTTTTTGATGGTTCTGAGCCACCAAACACACTTAAAGCATGCAGAATCGACTCAGAATAGGAAAAGGAGACGTTTAGGTCAATTTTATGCATTCTGGCGTTCGTAGATACAAGAAAACTGTTAAAATTCTTCAGAAACGTCACTTTTGAAGTGTTTTCTTGTACTTTTAAGCCAATCAGATACCCTACGGGCTCGGAAAGTGCAACGAAACCATCAAATTTTAGCTAGAAACTGTATTTTTGTCGATTTTTATTGAATTTGAACTATATTTCAACGTTTTTTGATGGTTCTGAGCCACCAAACACACTTAAAGCATGCAGAATCGACTCAGAATAGGAAAAGGAGACGTTTAGGTCAATTTTATGCATTCTGGCGTTCGTAGATACAAGAAAACTGTTAAAATTCTTCAGAAACGTCACTTTTGAAGTGTTTTCTTGTACTTTTAAGCCAATCAGATACCCTACGGGCTCGGAAAGTGCAACGAAACCATCAAATTTTAGCTAGAAACTGTATTTTTGTCGATTTTTATTGAATTTGAACTATATTTCAATGTTTTTTGATGGTTCTGAGCCACCAAACACACTTAAAGCATGCAGAATCGACTCAGAATAGGAAAAGGAGACGTTTAGGTCAATTTTATGCATTCTGGCGTTCGTAGATACAAGAAAACTGTTAAAATTCTTCAGAAACGTCACTTTTGAAGTGTTTTCTTGTACTTTTAAGCCAATCAGATACCCTACGGGCTCGGAAAGTGCAACGAAACCATCAAATTTTAGCTAAAAACTGTATTTTTGTCGATTTTTATTGAATTTGAACTATATTTCAACGTTTTTTGATGGTTCTGAGCCACCAAACACACTTAAAGCATGCAGAATCGACTCAGAATAGGAAAAGGAGACGTTTAGGTCAATTTTATGCATTCTGGCGTTCGTAGATACACGAAAACTGTTAAAATTCTTCAGAAACGTCACTTTTGAAGTGTTTTCTTGTACTTTTAAGCCAATCAGATACCCTACGGGCTCGGAAAGTGCAACGAAACCATCAAATTTTAGCTAGAAACTGTATTTTTGTCGATTTTTATTGAATTTGAGCTATATTTCAACGTTTTTTGATGGTTCTGAGCCACCAAACACACTTAAAGCATGCAGAATCGACTCAGAATAGGAAAAGGAGACGTTTAGGTCAATTTTATGCATTCTGGCGTTCGTAGATACAAGAAAACTGTTAAAATTCTTCAGAAACGTCACTTTTGAAGTGTTTTCTTGTACTTTTAAGCCAATCAGATACCCTACGGGCTCGGAAAGTGCAACGAAACCATCAAATTTTAGCTAGAAACAGTATTTTTGTCGATTTTTATTGAATTTGAACTATATTTCAACGTTTTTTGATGGTTCTGAGCCACCAAACACACTTAAAGCATGCAGAATCGACTCAGAATAGGAAAAGGAGACGTTTAGGTCAATTTTATGCATTCTGGCGTTCGTAGATACAAGAAAACTGTTAAAATTCTTCAGAAACGTCACTTTTGAAGTGTTTTCTTGTACTTTTAAGCCAATCAGATACCCTACGGGCTCGGAAAGTGCAACGAAACAATCAAATTTTAGCTAGAAACTGTATTTTTGTCGATTTTTATTGAATTTGAACTATATTTCAACGTTTTTTGATGGTTCTGAGCCACCAAACACACTTAAAGCATGCAGAATCGACTCAGAATAGGAAAAGGAGACGTTTAGGTCAATTTTATGCATTGTGGCGTTCGTAGATACAAGAAAACTGTTAAAATTCTTCAGAAACGTCACTTTTGAAGTGTTTTCTTGTACTTTTAAGCCAATCAGATACCCTACGGGCTCGGAAAGTGCAACGAAACCATCAAATTTTAGCTAGAAACTGTATTTTTGTCGATTTTTATTGAATTTGAACTATATTTCAAAGTTTTTTGATGGTTCTGAGCCACCAAACACACTTAAAGCATGCAGAATCGACTCAGAATAGGAAAAGGAGACGTTTAGGTCAATTTTATGCATTCTGGCGTTCGTAGATACAAGAAAACTGTTAAAATTCTTCAGAAACGTCACTTTTGAAGTGTTTTCTTGTACTTTTAAGCCAATCAGATACCCTACGGGCTCGGAAAGTGCAACGAAACCATCAAATTTTAGCTAGAAACTGTATTTTTGTCGATTTTTATTGAATTTGAACTATATTTCAACGTTTTTTGATGGTTCTGAGCCACCAAACACACTTAAAGCATGCAGAATCGACTCAGAATAGGAAAAGGAGACGTTTAGGTCAATTTTATGCATTCTGGCGTTCGTAGATACAAGAAAACTGTTAAAATTCTTCAGAAACGTCACTTTTGAAGTGTTTTCTTGTACTTTTAAGCCAATCAGATACCCTACGGGCTCGGAAAGTGCAACGAAACCATCAAATTTTAGCTAGAAACTGTATTTTTGTCGATTTTTATTGAATTTGAACTATATTTCAACGTTTTTTGATGGTTCTGAGCCACCAAACACACTTAAAGCATGCAGAATCGACTCAGAATAGGAAAAGGAGACGTTTAGGTCAATTTTAAGCATTCTGGCGTTCGTAGATACAAGAAAACTGTTAAAATTCTTCAGAAACGTCACTTTTGAAGTGTTTTCTTGTACTTTTAAGCCAATCAGATACCCTACGGGCTCGGAAAGTGCAACGAAACCATCAAATTTTAGCTAGAAACTGTATTTTTGTCGATTTTTATTGAATTTGAACTATATTTCAACGTTTTTTGATGGTTCTGAGCCACCAAACACACTTAAAGCATGCAGAATCGACTCAGAATAGGAAAAGGAGACGTTTAGGTCAATTTTATGCATTCTGGCGTTCGTAGATACAAGAAAACTGTTAAAATTCTTCAGAAACGTCACTTTTGAAGTGTTTTCTTGTACTTTTAAGCCAATCAGATACCCTACGGGCTCGGAAAGTGCAACGAAACCATCAAATTTTAGCTAGAAACTGTATTTTTGTCGATTTTTATTGAATTTGAACTATATTTCAACGTTTTTTGATGGTTCTGAGCCACCAAACACACTTAAAGCATGCAGAATCGACTCAGAATAGGAAAAGGAGACGTTTAGGTCAATTTTATGCATTCTGGCGTTCGTAGATACAAGAAAACTGTTAAAATTCTTCAGGAACGTCACTTTTGAAGTGTTTTCTTGTACTTTTAAGCCAATCAGATACCCTACGGGCTCGGAAAGTGCAACGAAACCATCAAATTTTAGCTAGAAACTGTATTTTTGTCGATTTTTATTGAATTTGAACTATATTTCAACGTTTTTTGATGGTTCTGAGCCACCAAACACACTTAAAGCATGCAGAATCGACTCAGAATAGGAAAAGGAGACGTTTAGGTCAATTTTATGCATTCTGGCGTTCGTAGATACAAGAAAACTGTTAAAATTCTTCAGAAACGTCACTTTTGAAGTGTTTTCTTGTACTTTTAAGCCAATCAGATACCCTACGGGCTCGGAAAGTGCAACGAAACCATCAAATTTTAGCTAGAAACTGTATTTTTGTCGATTTTTATTGAATTTGAACTATATTTCAACGTTTTTTGATGGTTCTGAGCCACCAAACACACTTAAAGCATGCAGAATCGACTCAGAATAGGAAAAGGAGACGTTTAGGTCAATTTTATGCATTCTGGCGTTCGTAGATACAAGAAAACTGTTAAAATTCTTCAGAAACGTCACTTTTGAAGTGTTTTCTTGTACTTTTAAGCCAATCAGATACCCTACGGGCTCGGAAAGTGCAACGAAACCATCAAATTTTAGCTAGAAACAGTATTTTTGTCGATTTTTATTGAATTTGAGCTATATTTCAACGTTTTTTGATGGTTCTGAGCCACCAAACACACTTAAAGCATGCAGAATCGACTCAGAATAGGAAAAGGAGACGTTTAGGTCAATTTTATGCATTCTGGCGTTCGTAGATACAAGAAAACTGTTAAAATTCTTCAGAAACGTCACTTTTGAAGTGTTTTCTTGTACTTTTAAGCCAATCAGATACCCAACGGGCTCGGAAAGTGCAACGAAACAATCAAATTTTAGCTAGAAACTGTATTTTTGTCGATTTTTATTGAATTTGAACTATATTTCAACGTTTTTTGATGGTTCTGAGCCACCAAACACACTTAAAGCATGCAGAATCGACTCAGAATAGGAAAAGGAGACGTTTAGGTCAATTTTATGCATTCTGGCGTTCGTAGATACAAGAAAACTGTTAAAATTCTTCAGAAACGTCACTTTTGAAGTGTTTTCTTGTACTTTTAAGCCAATCAGATACCCTACGGGCTCGGAAAGTGCAACGAAACCATCAAATTTTAGCTAGAAACTGTATTTTTGTCGATTTTTATTGAATTTGAACTATATTTCAAAGTTTTTTGATGGTTCTGAGCCACCAAACACACTTAAAGCATGCAGAATCGACTCAGAATAGGAAAAGGAGACGTTTAGGTCAATTTTATGCATTCTGGCGTTCGTAGATACAAGAAAACTGTTAAAATTCTTCAGAAACGTCACTTTTGAAGTGTTTTCTTGTACTTTTAAGCCAATCAGATACCCTACGGGCTCGGAAAGTGCAACGAAACCATCAAATTTTAGCTAGAAACTGTATTTTTGTCGATTTTTATTGAATTTGAACTATATTTCAACGTTTTTTGATGGTTCTGAGCCACCAAACACACTTAAAGCATGCAGAATCGACTCAGAATAGGAAAAGGAGACGTTTAGGTCAATTTTATGCATTCTGGCGTTCGTAGATACAAGAAAACTGTTAAAATTCTTCAGAAACGTCACTTTTGAAGTGTTTTCTTGTACTTTTAAGCCAATCAGATACCCTACGGGCTCGGAAAGTGCAACGAAACCATCAAATTTTAGCTAGAAACTGTATTTTTGTCGATTTTTATTGAATTTGAACTATATTTCAACGTTTTTTGATGGTTCTGAGCCACCAAACACACTTAAAGCATGCAGAATCGACTCAGAATAGGAAAAGGAGACGTTTAGGTCAATTTTATGCATTCTGGCGTTCGTAGATACAAGAAAACTGTTAAAATTCTTCAGAAACGTCACTTTTGAAGTGTTTTCTTGTACTTTTAAGCCAATCAGATACCCTACGGGCTCGGAAAGTGCAACGAAACCATCAAATTTTAGCTAGAAACTGTATTTTTGTCGATTTTTATTGAATTTGAACTATATTTCAACGTTTTTTGATGGTTCTGAGCCACCAAACACACTTAAAGCATGCGGAATCGACTCAGAATAGGAAAAGGAGACGTTTAGGTCAATTTTATGCATTCTGGCGTTCGTAGATACAAGAAAACTGTTAAAATTCTTCAGAAACGTCACTTTTGAAGTGTTTTCTTGTACTTTTAAGCCAATCAGATACCCTACGGGCTCGGAAAGTGCAACGAAACCATCAAATTTTAGCTAGAAACTGTATTGTTGTCGATTTTTATTGAATTTGAACTATATTTCAACGTTTTTTGATGGTTCTGAGCCACCAAACACACTTAAAGCATGCAGAATCGACTCAGAATAGGAAAAGGAGACGTTTAGGTCAATTTTATGCATTCTGGCGTTCGTAGATACAAGAAAACTGTTAAAATTCTTCAGAAACGTCACTTTTGAAGTGTTTTCTTGTACTTTTAAGCCAATCAGATACCCTACGGGCTCGGAAAGTGCAACGAAACCATCAAATTTTAGCTAGAAACTGTATTTTTGTCGATTTTTATTGAATTTGAACTATATTTCAACGTTTTTTGATGGTTCTGAGCCACCAAACACACTTAAAGCATGCAGAATCGACTCAGAATAGGAAAAGGAGACGTTTAGGTCAATTTTATGCATTCTGGCGTTCGTAGATACAAGAAAACTGTTAAAATTCTTCAGAAACGTCACTTTTGAAGTGTTTTCTTGTACTTTTAAGCCAATCAGATACCCTACGGGCTCGGAAATTGCAACGAAACCATCAAATTTTAGCTAGAAACTGTATTTTTGTCGATTTTTATTGAATTTGAACTATATTTCAACGTTTTTTGATGGTTCTGAGCCACCAAACACACTTAAAGCATGCAGAATCGACTCAGAATAGTAAAAGGAGACGTTTAGGTCAATTTTATGCATTCTGGCGTTCGTAGATACAAGAAAACTGTTAAAATTCTTCAGAAACGTCACTTTTGAAGTGTTTTCTTGTACTTTTAAGCCAATCAGATACCCTACGGGCTCGGAAAGTGCAACGAAACCATCAAATTTTAGCTAGAAACTGTATTTTTGTCGATTTTTATTGAATTTGAACTATATTTCAACGTTTTTTGATGGTTCTGAGCCACCAAACACACTTAAAGCATGCAGAATCGACTCAGAATAGGAAAAGGAGACGTTTAGGTCAATTTTATGCATTCTGGCGTTCGTAGATACAAGAAAACTGTTAAAATTCTTCAGAAACGTCACTTTTGAAGTGTTTTCTTGTACTTTTAAGCCAATCAGATACCCAACGGGCTCGGAAAGTGCAACGAAACCATCAAATTTTAGCTAGAAACTGTATTTTTGTCGATTTTTATTGAATTTGAACTATATTTCAACGTTTTTTGATGGTTCTGAGCCACCAAACACACTTAAAGCATGCAGAATCGACTCAGAATAGGAAAAGGAGACGTTTAGGTCAATTTTATGCATTCTGGCGTTCGTAGATACAAGAAAACTGTTAAAATTCTTCAGAAACGTCACTTTTGAAGTGTTTTCTTGTACTTTTAAGCCAATCAGATACCCTACGGGCTCGGAAAGTGCAACGAAACCATCAAATTTTAGCTAGAAACTGTATTTTTGTCGATTTTTATTGAATTTGAACTATATTTCAACGTTTTTTGATGGTTCTGAGCCACCAAACACACTTAAAGCATGAAGAACCGACTCAGAATAGGAAAAGGAGAAGTTTAGGTCAATTTTATGCATTCTGGCGTTCGTAGATACAAGAAAACTGTTAAAATTCTTCAGAAACGTCACTTTTGAAGTGTTTTCTTGTACTTTTAAGCCAATCAGATACCCTACGGGCTCGGAAAGTGCAACGAAACCATCAAATTTTAGCTAGAAACTGTATTTTTGTCGATTTTTATTGAATTTGAACTATATTTCAACGTTTTTTGATGGTTCTGAGCCACCAAACACACTTAAAGCATGCAGAATCGACTCAGAATAGGAAAAGGAGACGTTTAGGTCAATTTTATGCATTCTGGCGTTCGTAGATACAAGAAAACTGTTAAAATTCTTCAGAAACGTCACTTTTGAAGTGTTTTCTTGTACTTTTAAGCCAATCAGATACCCTACGGGCTCGGAAAGTGCAACGAAACCATCAAATTTTAGCTAGAAACTGTATTTTTGTCGATTTTTATTGAATTTGAACTATATTTCAACGTTTTTTGATGGTTCTGAGCCACCAAACACACTTAAAGCATGCAGAATCGACTCAGAATAGGAAAAGGAGACGTTTAGGTCAATTTTATGCATTCTGGCGTTCGTAGATACAAGAAAACTGTTAAAATTCTTCAGAAACGTCACTTTTGAAGTGTTTTCTTGTACTTTTAAGCCAATCAGATACCCTACGGGCTCGGAAAGTGCAACGAAACCATCAAATTTTAGCTAGAAACTGTATTTTTGTCGATTTTTATTGAATTTGAACTATATTTCAATGTTTTTTGATGGTTCTGAGCCACCAAACACACTTAAAGCATGCAGAATCGACTCAGAATAGGAAAAGGAGACGTTTAGGTCAATTTTATGCATTCTGGCGTTCGTAGATACAAGAAAACTGTTAAAATTCTTCAGAAACGTCACTTTTGAAGTGTTTTCTTGTACTTTTAAGCCAATCAGATACCCTACGGGCTCGGAAAGTGCAACGAAACCATCAAATTTTAGCTAGAAACTGTATTTTTGTCGATTTTTATTGAATTTGAACTATATTTCAACGTTTTTTGATGGTTCTGAGCCACCAAACACACTTAAAGCATGCAGAATCGACTCAGAATAGGAAAAGGAGACGTTTAGGTCAATTTTATGCATTCTGGCGTTCGTAGATACAAGAAAACTGTTAAAATTCTTCAGAAACGTCACTTTTGAAGTGTTTTCTTGTACTTTTAAGCCAATCAGATACCCAACGGGCTCGGAAAGTGCAACGAAACCATCAAATTTTAGCTAGAAACTGTATTTTTGTCGATTTTTATTGAATTTGAACTATATTTCAACGTTTTTTGATGGTTCTGAGCCACCAAACACACTTAAAGCATGCAGAATCGACTCAGAATAGGAAAAGGAGACGTTTAGGTCAATTTTATGCATTCTGGCGTTCGTAGATACAAGAAAACTGTTAAAATTCTTCAGAAACGTCACTTTTGAAGTGTTTTCTTGTACTTTTAAGCCAATCAGATACCCTACGGGCTCGGAAAGTGCAACGAAACCATCAAATTTTAGCTAGAAACTGTATTTTTGTCGATTTTTATTGAATTTGAACTATATTTCAACGTTTTTTGATGGTTCTGAGCCACCAAACACACTTAAAGCATGAAGAACCGACTCAGAATAGGAAAAGGAGAAGTTTAGGTCAATTTTATGCATTCTGGCGTTCGTAGATACAAGAAAACTGTTAAAATTCTTCAGAAACGTCACTTTTGAAGTGTTTTCTTGTACTTTTAAGCCAATCAGATACCCTACGGGCTCGGAAAGTGCAACGAAACCATCAAATTTTAGCTAGAAACTGTATTTTTGTCGATTTTTATTGAATTTGAACTATATTTCAACGTTTTTTGATGGTTCTGAGCCACCAAACACACTTAAAGCATGCAGAATCGACTCAGAATAGGAAAAGGAGACGTTTAGGTCAATTTTATGCATTCTGGCGTTCGTAGATACAAGAAAACTGTTAAAATTCTTCAGAAACGTCACTTTTGAAGTGTTTTCTTGTACTTTTAAGCCAATCAGATACCCTACGGGCTCGGAAAGTGCAACGAAACCATCAAATTTTAGCTAGAAACTGTATTTTTGTCGATTTTTATTGAATTTGAACTATATTAGAGAGCTTAAGAGCTCTTAACAATTTATATTTTACAATGATAAGATCGCGACTTGAATATGCGTGTATAATATGGTATCCATTATGTAATACTCATATCACTCATCTGGAAACCGTACAGCGTAAATACCTAAAATTCTTGTGTTACCGTTTGGATGGGTTCTATCCTGAAAGAGGCATTGATCATCTAAATTTATTGAATCGATTTGGGTTTACATCATTAGAAGTAAGAAGAATTGTTGCTGTAGTAAAGTTTTCATATAATTTAATGCACAATAAGATAGATTGTCCTGAGTTATTAAGTAAACTTTTATTTATAGTTCCTCGTAGCAACTCCCGTAACAGAATTATTATTTATGGTCAGAATTACAGAACAAATGTACTACGTAAATCTCCTGTAACCCTTATGACTGATGCTTGTAACAAAATATCGAAGGATTGTGACTTGTGGGCAGATTCACTAATTAGTATAATCAAAGTAGTTCTAAGATATTTTAAATATAATTAGGGCTTAAATTTTACTTTGTATTGTGGATATAATGCTTTATTTTTTTAATGGTGCTCTATTACAGTAATGATGTGTTATTATTAATTTTTGCATATTGTAGGAATTTATGTTTTTTTTTTTTTTTTTTCTATATTACAGTTAAACAATGTTTTAGATAATGTTATATTAAGTTAATTTCCATGTAATTGGGTGTAACCTGTTTGGAAATAAATAAATCATATCATATATTTCAACGTTTTTTGATGGTTCTGAGCCACCAAACACACTTAAAGCATGCAGAATCGACTCAGAATAGGAAAAGGAGACGTTTAGGTCAATTTTATGCATTCTGGCGTTCGTAGATACAAGAAAACTGTTAAAATTCTTCAGAAACGTCACTTTTGAAGTGTTTTCTTGTACTTTTAAGCCAATCAGATACCCTACGGGCTCGGAAAGTGCAACGAAACCATCAAATTTTAGCTAGAAACTGTATTTTTGTCGATTTTTATTGAATTTGAACTATATTTCAATGTTTTTTGATGGTTCTGAGCCACCAAACACACTTAAAGCATGCAGAATCGACTCAGAATAGGAAAAGGAGACGTTTAGGTCAATTTTATGCATTCTGGCGTTCGTAGGTACAAGAAAACTGTTAAAATTCTTCAGAAACGTCACTTTTGAAGTGTTTTCTTGTACTTTTAAGCCAATCAGATACCCAACGGGCTCGGAAAGTGCAACGAAACCATCAAATTTTAGCTAGAAACTGTATTTTTGTCGATTTTTATTGAATTTGAACTATATTTCAACGTTTTTTGATGGTTCTGAGCCACCAAACACACTTAAAGCATGCAGAATCGACTCAGAATAGGAAAAGGAGACGTTTAGGTCAATTTTAAGCATTCTGGCGTTCGTAGATACAAGAAAACTGTTAAAATTCTTCAGAAACGTCACTTTTGAAGTGTTTTCTTGTACTTTTAAGCCAATCAGATACCCTACGGGCTCGGAAAGTGCAACGAAACCATCAAATTTTAGCTAGAAACTGTATTTTTGTCGATTTTTATTGAATTTGAACTATATTTCAACGTTTTTTGATGGTTCTGAGCCACCAAACACACTTAAAGCATGCAGAATCGACTCAGAATAGTAAAAGGAGACGTTTAGGTCAATTTTATGCATTCTGGCGTTCGTAGATACAAGAAAACTGTTAAAATTCTTCAGAAACGTCACTTTTGAAGTGTTTTCTTGTACTTTTAAGCCAATCAGATACCCAACGGGCTCGGAAAGTGCAACGAAACCATCAAATTTTAGCTAGAAACTGTATTTTTGTCGATTTTTATTGAATTTGAACTATATTTCAACGTTTTTTGATGGTTCTGAGCCACCAAACACACTTAAAGCATGCAGAATCGACTCAGAATAGGAAAAGGAGACGTTTAGGTCAATTTTATGCATTCTGGCGTTCGTAGATACAAGAAAACTGTTAAAATTCTTCAGAAACGTCACTTTTGAAGTGTTTTCTTGTACTTTTAAGCCAATCAGTTACCCTACGGGCTCGGAAAGTGCAACGAAACCATCAAATTTTAGCTAGAAACTGTATTTTTGTCGATTTTTATTGAATTTGAACTATATTTCAACGTTTTTTGATGGTTCTGAGCCACCAAACACACTTAAAGCATGCAGAATCGACTCAGAATAGGAAAAGGAGACGTTTAGGTCAATTTTATGCATTCTGGCGTTCGTAGATACAAGAAAACTGTTAAAATTCTTCAGAAACGTCACTTTTGAAGTGTTTTCTTGTACTTTTAAGCCGATCAGATACCCTACGGGCTCGGAAAGTGCAACGAAACCATCAAATTTTAGCTAGAAACTGTATTTTTGTCGGCATTTGAAATATAGTTCAAATTCAATAAAAATCGACAAAAATACAGTTTCTAGCTAAAATTTGATGGTTTCGTTGCAATTTCCGAGCCCGTAGGTTATCTGATTGGCTTAAAAGTACAAGAAAACACTTCAAAAGTGACGTTTCTGAAGAATTTTAACAGTTTTCTTGTATCTACGAACGCCAGAATGCATAAAATTGACCTAAACGTCTCCTTTTTCTATTCTGAGTCGATTCTGCATGCTTTAAGTGTGTTTGGTGGCTCAGAACCATCAAAAAACGTTGAAATATAGTTCAAATTCAATAAAAATCGACAAAAATACAGTTTCTAGCTAAAATTTGATGGTTTCGTTGCACTTTCCGAGCCCGTAGGGTATCTGATTGGCTTAAAAGTACAAGAAAACACTTCAAAAGTGACGTTTCTGAAGAATTTTAACAGTTTTCTTGTATCTACGAACGCCAGAATGCATAAAATTGACCTAAACTTCTCCTTTTCCTATTCTGAGTCGATTCTGCATGCTTTAAGTGTGTTTGGTGGCTCAGAACCATCAAAAAACGTTGAAATATAGTTCAAATTCAATAAAAATCGACAAAAATACAGTTTCTAGCTAAAATTTGATGATTTCGTTGCACTTTCCGAGCCCGTAGGGTATCTGATTGGCTTAAAAGTACAAGAAAACACTTCAAAAGTGACGTTTCTGAAGAATTTTAACAGTTTTCTTGTATCGACGAACGCCAGAATGCATAAAATTGACCTAAACGTCTCCTTTTCCTATTCTGAGTCGATTCTGCATGCTTTAAGTGTGTTTGGTGGCTCAGAACCATCAAAAAACGTTGAAATATAGTTCAAATTCAATAAAAATCGACAAAAATACAGTTTCTAGCTAAAATTTGATGGTTTCGTTGCACTTTCCGAGCCCGTAGGGTATCTGATTGGCTTAACAGTACAAGAAAACACTTCAAAAGTGACGTTTCTGAAGAATTTTAACAGTTTTCTTGTATCTACGAACGCCAGAATGCATAAAATTGACCTAAACATCTCCTTTTCCTATTCTGAGTCGATTCTGCATGCTTTAAGTGTGTTTGGTGGCTCAGAACCATCAAAAAACGTTGAAATATAGTTCAAATTCAATAAAAATCGACAAAAATACAGTTTCTAGCTAAAATTTGATGGTTTCATTGCACTTTCCGAGCCCGTAGGGTATCTGATTGGCTTAAAAGTACAAGAAAACACTTCAAAAGTGACGTTTCTGAAGAATTTTAACAGTTTTCTTGTATCTACGAACGCCAGAATGCATAAAATTGACCTAAACGTCTCCTTTTCCTATTCTGAGTCGATTCTGCATGCTTTAAGTGTGTTTGGTGGCTCAGAACCATCAAAAAACGTTGAAATATAGTTCAAATTCAATAAAAATCGACAAAAATACAGTTTCTAGCTAAAATTTGATGGTTTCGTTGCACTTTCCGAGCCCGTAGGGTATCTGATTGGCTTAAAAGTACAAGAAAACACTTCAAAAGTGACGTTTCTGAAGAATTTTAACAGTTTTCTTGTATCTACGAACGCCAGAATGCATAAAATTGACCTAAACGTCTCCTTTTCCTATTCTGAGTCGATTCTGCATGCTTTAAGTGTGTTTGGTGGCTCAGAACCATCAAAAAACGTTGAAATATAGTTCAAATTCAATAAAAATCGACAAAAATACAGTTTCTAGCTAAAATTTGATGGTTTCGTTGCACTTTCCGAGCCCGTTGGGTATCTGATTGGCTGAAAAGTACAAGAAAACACTTCAAAAGTGACGTTTCTGAAGAATTTTAACAGTTTTCTTGTATCAACGAACGCCAGAATGCATAAAATTGACCTAAACGTCTCCTTTTCCTATTCTGAGTCGATTCTGCATGCTTTAAGTGTGTTTGGTGGCTCAGAACCATCAAAAAACCTTGAAATATAGTTCAAATTCAATAAAAATCGACAAAAATACAGTTTCTAGCTAAAATTTGATGGTTTCGTTGCACTTTCCGAGCCCGTAGGGTATCTGATTGGCTTAAAAGTACAAGAAAACACTTCAAAAGTGACGTTTCTGAAGAATTTTAACAGTTTTCTTGTATCTACGAACGCCAGAATGCATAAAATTGACCTAAACGTCTCCTTTTCCTATTCTGAGTCGATTCTGCATGCTTTAAGTGTGTTTGGTGGCTCAGAACCATCAAAAAACGTTGAAATATAGTTCAAATTCAATAAAAATCGACAAAAATACAGTTTCTAGCTAAAATTTGATGGTTTCGTTGCACTTTCCGAGCCCGTAGGGTATCTGATTGGCTTAAAAGTACAAGAAAACACTTCAAAAGTGACGTTTCTGAAGAATTTTAACAGTTTTCTTGTATCTACGAACGCCAGAATGCATAAAATTGACCTAAACGTCTCCTTTTCCTATTCTGAGTCGATTCTGCATGCTTTAAGTGTGTTTGGTGGCTCAGAACCATCAAAAAACGTTGAAATATAGTTCAAATTCAATAAAAATCGACAAAAATACAGTTTCTAGCTAAAATTTGATGGTTTCGTTGCACTTTCCGAGCCCGTAGGGTATCTGATTGGCTTAAAAGTACAAGAAAACACTTCAAAAGTGACGTTTCTGAAGAATTTTAACAGTTTTCTTGTATCTACGAACGCCAGAATGCATAAAATTGACCTAAACGTCTCCTTTTCCTATTCTGAGTCGATTCTGCATGCTTTAAGTGTGTTTGGTGGCTCAGAACCATCAAAAAACGTTGAAATATAGTTCAAATTCAATAAAAATCGACAAAAATTCAGTTTCTAGCTAAAATTTGATGGTTTCGTTGCACTTTCCGAGCCCCTAGGGTATCTGATTGGCTTAAAAGTCCAAGTAAACACTTCAAAAGTGACGTTTCTGAAGAATTTTAACAGTTTTCTTGTATCTACGAACGCCAGAATGCATAAAATTGACCTAAACGTCTCCTTTTCCTATTCTGAGTCGATTCTGCATGCTTTAAGTGTGTTTGGTGGCTCAGAACCATCAAAAAACGTTGAAATATAGTTCAAATTCAATAAAAATCGACAAAAATACAGTTTCTAGCTAAAATTTGATGGTTTCGTTGCACTTTCCGAGCCCGTAGGGTATCTGATTGGCTTAAAAGTACAAGAAAACACTTCAAAAGTGACGTTTCTGAAGAATTTTAACAGTTTTCTTGTATCGACGAACGCCAGAATGCATAAAATTGACCTAAACGTCTCCTTTTCCTATTCTGAGTCGATTCTGCATGCTTTAAGTGTGTTTGGTGGCTCAGAACCATCAAAAAACGTTGAAATATAGTTCAAATTCAATAAAAATCGACAAAAATACAGTTTCTAGCTAAAATTTGATGGTTTCGTTGCACTTTCCGAGCCCGTAGGGTATCTGATTGGCTTAACAGTACAAGAAAACACTTCAAAAGTGACGTTTCTGAAGAATTTTAACAGTTTTCTTGTATCTACGAACGCCAGAATGCATAAAATTGGCCTAAACATCTCCTTTTCCTATTCTGAATCGATTCTGCATGCTTTAAGTGTGTTTGGTGGCTCAGAACCATCAAAAAACGTTGAAATATAGTTCAAATTCAATAAAAATCGACAAAAATACAGTTTCTAGCTAAAATTTGATGGTTTCGTTGCACTTTCCGAGCCCGTAGGGTATCTGATTGGCTTAAAAGTACAAGAAAACACTTCAAAAGTGACGTTTCTGAAGAATTTTAACAGTTTTCTTGTATCTACGAACGCCAGAATGCATAAAATTGACCTAAACGTCTCCTTTTCCTATTCTGAGTCGATTCTGCATGCTTTAAGTGTGTTTGGTTGCTCAGAACCATCAAAAAACGTTGAAATATAGTTCAAATTCAATAAAAATCGACAAAAATACAGTTTCTAGCTAAAATTTGATGGTTTCGTTGCACTTTCCGAGCCCGTAGGGTATCTGATTGGCTTAAAAGTACAAGAAAACACTTCAAAAGTGACGTTTCTGAAGAATTTTAACAGTTTTCTTGTATCTACGAACGCCAGAATGCATAAAATTGACCTAAACGTCTCCTTTTCCTATTCTGAGTCGATTCTGCATGCTTTAAGTGTGTTTGGTGGCTCAGAACCATCAAAAAACGTTGAAATATAGTTCAAATTCAATAAAAATCGACAAAAATACAGTTTCTAGCTAAAATTTGATGGTTTCGTTGCACTTTCCGAGCCCGTTGGGTATCTGATTGGCTTAAAAGTACAAGAAAACACTTCAAAAGTGACGTTTCTGAAGAATTTTAACAGTTTTCTTGTATCAACGAACGCCAGAATGCATAAAATTGACCTAAACGTCTCCTTTTCCTATTCTGAGTCGATTCTGCATGCTTTAAGTGTGTTTGGTGGCTCAGAACCATCAAAAAACCTTGAAATATAGTTCAAATTCAATAAAAATCGACAAAAATACAGTTTCTAGCTAAAATTTGATGGTTTCGTTGCACTTTCCGAGCCCGTAGGGTATCTGATTGGCTAAAAGTACAAGAAAACACTTCAAAAGTGACGTTTCTGAAGAATTTTAACAGTTTTCTTGTATCTACGAACGCCAGAATGCATAAAATTGACCTAAACGTCTCCTAATACAGTTTCTAGCTAAAATTTGATGGTTTCGTTGCACTTTCCGAGCCCGTAGGGTATCTGATTGGCTTAAAAGTACAAGAAAACACTTCAAAAGTGACGTTTCTGAAGAATTTTAACAGTTTTCTTGTATCTACGAACGCCAGAATGCATAAAATTGACCTAAACGTCTCCTTTTCCTATTCTGAGTCGATTCTGCATGCTTTAAGTGTGTTTGGTGGCTCAGAACCATCAAAAAACGTTGAAATATAGTTCAAATTCAATAAAAATTGACAAAAATACAGTTTCTAGCTAAAATTTGATGGTTTCGTTGCACTTTCCGAGCCCGTAGGGTATCTGATTGGCTTAAAAGTACAAGAAAACACTTCAAAAGTGACGTTTCTGAAGAATTTTAACAGTTTTCTTGTATCTACGAACGCCAGAATGCATAAAATTGACCTAAACGTCTCCTTTTCCTATTCTGAGTCGATTCTGCATGCTTTAAGTGTGTTTGGTGGCTCAGAACCATCAAAAAACGTTGAAATATAGTTCAAATTCAATAAAAATCGACAAAAATACAGTTTCTAGCTAAAATTTGATGGTTTCGTTGCACTTTCCGAGCCCGTAGGGTATCTGATTGGCTTAAAAGTACAAGAAAACACTTCAAAAGTGACGTTTCTGAAGAATTTTAACAGTTTTCTTGTATCTACGAACGCCAGAATGCATAAAATTGACCTAAACCTCTCCTTTTCCTATTCTGAGTCGATTCTGCATGCTTTAAGTGTGTTTGGTGGCTCAGAACCATCAAAAAACGTTGAAATATAGTTCAAATTCAATAAAAATCGACAAAAATACAGTTTCTAGCTAAAATTTGATGGTTTCGTTGCACTTTCCGAGCCCGTAGGGTATCTGATTGGCTTAAAAGTACAAGAAAACACTTCAAAAGTGACGTTTCTGAAGAATTTTAACAGTTTTCTTGTATCTACGAACGCCAGAATGCATAAAATTGACCTAAACGTCTCCTTTTCCTATTCTGAGTCGATTCTGCATGCTTTAAGTGTGTTTGGTGGCTCAGAACCATCAAAAAACGTTGAAATATAGTTCAAATTCAATAAAAATCGACAAAAATACAGTTTCTAGCTAATATTTGATGGTTTCGTTGCACTTTCCGAGCCCGTAGGGTATCTGATTGGCTTAAAAGTACAAGAAAACACTTCAAAAGTGACGTTTCTGAAGAATTTTAACAGTTTTCTTGTATCTACGAACGCCAGAATGCATAAAATTGACCTAAACGTCTCCTTTTCCTATTCTGAGTCGATTCTGCATGCTTTAAGTGTGTTTGGTGGCTCAGAACCACCAAAAAACGTTGAAATATAGTTCAAATTCAATAAAATCGACAAAAATACAGTTTCTAGCTAAAATTTGATGGTTTCGTTGCACTTTCCGAGCCCGTAGGGTATCTGATTGGCTTAAAAGTACAAGAAAACACTTCAAAAGTGACGTTTCTGAAGAATTTTAACAGTTTTCTTGTATCTACGAACGCCAGAATGCATAAAATTGACCTAAACGTCTCCTTTTCCTATTCTGAGTCGATTCTGCATGCTTTAAGTGTGTTTGGTGGCTCAGAACCATCAAAAAACGTTGAAATATAGTTCAAATTCAATAAAAATCGACAAAAATACAGTTTCTAGCTAAAATTTCATGGTTTCGTTGCACTTTCCGAGCCCGTAGGGTATCTGATTGGCTTAAAAGTACAAGAAAACATTTCAAGTGACGTTTCTGAAGAATTTTAACAGTTTTCTTGTATCTACGAACGCCAGAATGCCTAAAATTGACCTAAAACGGTCTCCTTTTCCTATTCTGAGTCGATTCTGCATGCTTTAAGTGTGTTTGGTGGCTCAGAACCATCAAAAAACGTTGAAATATAGTTCAAATTCAATAAAAATCGACAAAAATACAGTTTCTAGCTAAAATTTGATGGTTTCGTTGCACTTTCCGAGCCCGTAGGGTATCTGATTGGCTTAAAAGTACAAGAAAACACTTCAAAAGTGACGTTTCTGAAGAATTTTAACAGTTTTCTTGTATCTACGAACGCCAGAATGCATAAAATTGACCTAAACGTCTCCTTTTCCTATTCTGAGACGATTCTGCATGCTTTAAGTGTGTTTGGTGGCTCAGAACCATCAAAAAACGTTGAAATATAGTTCAAATTCAATAAAAATCGACAAAAATACAGTTTCTAGCTAAAATTTTATGGTTTCGTTGCACTTTCCGAGCCCGTTGGGTATCTGATTGGCTTAAAAGTACAAGAAAACACTTCAAAAGTGACGTTTCTGAAGAATTTTAACAGTTTTCTTGTATCTACGAACGCCAGAATGCATAAAATTGACCTAAACGTCTCCTTTTCCTATTCTGAGTCGATTCTGCATGCTTTAAGTGTGTTTGGTGGCTCAGAACCATCAAAAAACGTTGAAATATAGTTCAAATTCAATAAAAATCGACAAAAATACAGTTTCTAGCTAAAATTTGATGGTTTCGTTGCACTTTCCGAGCCCGTAGGGTATCTGATTGGCTTAAAAGTACAAGAAAACACTTCAAAAGTGACGTTTCTGAAGAATTTTAACAGTTTTCTTGTATCTACGAACGCCAGAATGCATAAAATTGACCTAAACGTCTCCTTTTCCTATTCTGAGTCGATTCTGCATGCTTTAAGTGTGTTTGGTGGCTCAGAACCATCAAAAAACGTTGAAATATAGTTCAAGTTCAATAAAAATCGACAAAAATACAGTTTCTAGCTAAAATTTGATGGTTTCGTTGCACTTTCCGAGCCCGTAGGGTATCTGATTGGCTTAAAAGTACAAGAAAACACTTCAAAAGTGACGTTTCTGAAGAATTTTAACAGTTTTCTTGTATCTACGAACGCCAGAATGCATAAAATTTACCTAAACGTCTCCTTTTCCTATTCTGAGTCGATTCTGCATGCTTTAAGTGTGTTTGGTGGCTCAGAACCATCAAAAAACGTTGAAATATAGTTCAAATTCAATAAAAATCGACAAAAATACAGTTTCTAGCTAAAATTTGATGGTTTCGTTGCACTTTCCGAGCCCGTAGGGTATCTGATTGGCTTAACAGTACAAGAAAACACTTCAAAAGTGACGTTTCTGAAGAATTTTAACAGTTTTCTTGTATCTACGAACGCCAGAATGCATAAAATTGGCCTAAACATCTCCTTTTCCTATTCTGAATCGATTCTGCATGCTTTAAGTGTGTTTGGTGGCTCAGAACCATCAAAAAACGTTGAAATATAGTTCAAATTCAATAAAAATCGACAAAAATACAGTTTCTAGCTAAAATTTGATGGTTTCGTTGCACTTTCCGAGCCCGTAGGGTATCTGATTGGCTTAAAAGTACAAGAAAACACTTCAAAAGTGACGTTTCTGAAGAATTTTAACAGTTTTCTTGTATCTACGAACGCCAGAATGCATAAAATTGACCTAAACGTCTCCTTTTCCTATTCTGAGTCGATTCTGCATGCTTTAAGTGTGTTTGGTTGCTCAGAACCATCAAAAAACGTTGAAATATAGTTCAAATTCAATAAAAATCGACAAAAATACAGTTTCTAGCTAAAATTTGATGGTTTCGTTGCACTTTCCGAGCCCGTAGGGTATCTGATTGGCTTAAAAGTACAAGAAAACACTTCAAAAGTGACGTTTCTGAAGAATTTTAACAGTTTTCTTGTATCTACGAACGCCAGAATGCATAAAATTGACCTAAACGTCTCCTTTTCCTATTCTGAGTCGATTCTGCATGCTTTAAGTGTGTTTGGTGGCTCAGAACCATCAAAAAACGTTGAAATATAGTTCAAATTCAATAAAAATCGACAAAAATACAGTTTCTAGCTAAAATTTGATGGTTTCGTTGCACTTTCCGAGCCCGTTGGGTATCTGATTGGCTTAAAAGTACAAGAAAACACTTCAAAAGTGACGTTTCTGAAGAATTTTAACAGTTTTCTTGTATCAACGAACGCCAGAATGCATAAAATTGACCTAAACGTCTCCTTTTCCTATTCTGAGTCGATTCTGCATGCTTTAAGTGTGTTTGGTGGCTCAGAACCATCAAAAAACCTTGAAATATAGTTCAAATTCAATAAAAATCGACAAAAATACAGTTTCTAGCTAAAATTTGATGGTTTCGTTGCACTTTCCGAGCCCGTAGGGTATCTGATTGGCTAAAAGTACAAGAAAACACTTCAAAAGTGACGTTTCTGAAGAATTTTAACAGTTTTCTTGTATCTACGAACGCCAGAATGCATAAAATTGACCTAAACGTCTCCTAATACAGTTTCTAGCTAAAATTTGATGGTTTCGTTGCACTTTCCGAGCCCGTAGGGTATCTGATTGGCTTAAAAGTACAAGAAAACACTTCAAAAGTGACGTTTCTGAAGAATTTTAACAGTTTTCTTGTATCTACGAACGCCAGAATGCATAAAATTGACCTAAACGTCTCCTTTTCCTATTCTGAGTCGATTCTGCATGCTTTAAGTGTGTTTGGTGGCTCAGAACCATCAAAAAACGTTGAAATATAGTTCAAATTCAATAAAAATTGACAAAAATACAGTTTCTAGCTAAAATTTGATGGTTTCGTTGCACTTTCCGAGCCCGTAGGGTATCTGATTGGCTTAAAAGTACAAGAAAACACTTCAAAAGTGACGTTTCTGAAGAATTTTAACAGTTTTCTTGTATCTACGAACGCCAGAATGCATAAAATTGACCTAAACGTCTCCTTTTCCTATTCTGAGTCGATTCTGCATGCTTTAAGTGTGTTTGGTGGCTCAGAACCATCAAAAAACGTTGAAATATAGTTCAAATTCAATAAAAATCGACAAAAATACAGTTTCTAGCTAAAATTTGATGGTTTCGTTGCACTTTCCGAGCCCGTAGGGTATCTGATTGGCTTAAAAGTACAAGAAAACACTTCAAAAGTGACGTTTCTGAAGAATTTTAACAGTTTTCTTGTATCTACGAACGCCAGAATGCATAAAATTGACCTAAACCTCTCCTTTTCCTATTCTGAGTCGATTCTGCATGCTTTAAGTGTGTTTGGTGGCTCAGAACCATCAAAAAACGTTGAAATATAGTTCAAATTCAATAAAAATCGACAAAAATACAGTTTCTAGCTAAAATTTGATGGTTTCGTTGCACTTTCCGAGCCCGTAGGGTATCTGATTGGCTTAAAAGTACAAGAAAACACTTCAAAAGTGACGTTTCTGAAGAATTTTAACAGTTTTCTTGTATCTACGAACGCCAGAATGCATAAAATTGACCTAAACGTCTCCTTTTCCTATTCTGAGTCGATTCTGCATGCTTTAAGTGTGTTTGGTGGCTCAGAACCATCAAAAAACGTTGAAATATAGTTCAAATTCAATAAAAATCGACAAAAATACAGTTTCTAGCTAATATTTGATGGTTTCGTTGCACTTTCCGAGCCCGTAGGGTATCTGATTGGCTTAAAAGTACAAGAAAACACTTCAAAAGTGACGTTTCTGAAGAATTTTAACAGTTTTCTTGTATCTACGAACGCCAGAATGCATAAAATTGACCTAAACGTCTCCTTTTCCTATTCTGAGTCGATTCTGCATGCTTTAAGTGTGTTTGGTGGCTCAGAACCACCAAAAAACGTTGAAATATAGTTCAAATTCAATAAAAATCGACAAAAATACAGTTTCTAGCTAAAATTTGATGGTTTCGTTGCACTTTCCGAGCCCGTAGGGTATCTGATTGGCTTAAAAGTACAAGAAAACACTTCAAAAGTGACGTTTCTGAAGAATTTTAACAGTTTTCTTGTATCTACGAACGCCAGAATGCATAAAATTGACCTAAACGTCTCCTTTTCCTATTCTGAGTCGATTCTGCATGCTTTAAGTGTGTTTGGTGGCTCAGAACCATCAAAAAACGTTGAAATATAGTTCAAATTCAATAAAAATCGACAAAAATACAGTTTCTAGCTAAAATTTCATGGTTTCGTTGCACTTTCCGAGCCCGTAGGGTATCTGATTGGCTTAAAAGTACAAGAAAACATTTCAAAAGTGACGTTTCTGAAGAATTTTAACAGTTTTCTTGTATCTACGAACGCCAGAATGCATAAAATTGACCTAAACGTCTCCTTTTCCTATTCTGAGTCGATTCTGCATGCTTTAAGTGTGTTTGGTGGCTCAGAACCATCAAAAAACGTTGAAATATAGTTCAAATTCAATAAAAATCTACAAAAATACAGTTTCTAGCTAAAATTTGATGGTTTCGTTGCACTTTCCGAGCCCGTAGGGTATCTGATTGGCTTAAAAGTACAAGAAAACACTTCAAAAGTGACGTTTCTGAAGAATTTTAACAGTTTTCTTGTATCTACGAACGCCAGAATGCATAAAATTGACCTAAACGTCTCCTTTTCCTATTCTGAGACGATTCTGCATGCTTTAAGTGTGTTTGGTGGCTCAGAACCATCAAAAAACGTTGAAATATAGTTCAAATTCAATAAAAATCGACAAAAATACAGTTTCTAGCTAAAATTTTATGGTTTCGTTGCACTTTCCGAGCCCGTTGGGTATCTGATTGGCTTAAAAGTACAAGAAAACACTTCAAAAGTGACGTTTCTGAAGAATTTTAACAGTTTTCTTGTATCTACGAACGCCAGAATGCATAAAATTGACCTAAACGTCTCCTTTTCCTATTCTGAGTCGATTCTGCATGCTTTAAGTGTGTTTGGTGGCTCAGAACCATCAAAAAACGTTGAAATATAGTTCAAATTCAATAAAAATCGACAAAAATACAGTTTCTAGCTAAAATTTGATGGTTTCGTTGCACTTTCCGAGCCCGTAGGGTATCTGATTGGCTTAAAAGTACAAGAAAACACTTCAAAAGTGACGTTTCTGAAGAATTTTAACAGTTTTCTTGTATCTACGAACGCCAGAATGCATAAAATTTACCTAAACGTCTCCTTTTCCTATTCTGAGTCGCTTCTGCATGCTTTAAGTGTGTTTGGTGGCTCAGAACCATCAAAAAACGTTGAAATATAGTTCAAATTCAATAAAAATCGACAAAAATACAGTTTCTAGCTAAAATTTGATGGTTTCGTTGCACTTTCCGAGCCCGTAGGGTATCTGATTGGCTTAAAAGTACAAGAAAACACTTCAAAAGTGACGTTTCTGAAGAATTTTAACAGTTTTCTTGTATCTACGAACGCCAGAATGCATAAAATTGACCTAAACGTCTCCTTTTCCTATTCTGAGTCGATTCTGCATGCTTTAAGTGTGTTTGGTGGCTCAGAACCATCAAAAAACGTTGAAATATAGTTCAAATTCAATAAAAATCGACAAAAATACAGTTTCTAGCTAAAATTTGATGGTTTCGTTGCACTTTCCGAGCCCGTAGGGTATCTGATTGGCTTAAAAGTACAAGAAAACACTTCAAAAGTGACGTTTCTGAAGAATTTTGACAGTTTTCTTGTATCTACGAACGCCAGAATGCATAAAATTGACCTAAACGTCTCCTTTTCCTATTCTGAGTCGATTCTGCATGCTTTAAGTGTGTTTGGTGGCTCAGAACCATCAAAAAACGTTGAAATATAGTTCAAATTCAATAAAAATCGACAAAAATACAGTTTCTAGCTAAAATTTGATGGTTTCGTTGCACTTTCCGAGCCCGTAGGGTATCTGATTGGCTTAAAAGTACAAGAAAACACTTCAAAAGTGACGTTTCTGAAGAATTTTAACAGTTTTCTTGTATCTACGAACGCCAGAATGCATAAAATTGACCTAAACGTCTCCTTTTCCTATTCTGAGTCGATTCTGCATGCTTTAAGTGTGTTTGGTGGCTCAGAACCATCAAAAAACGTTGAAATATAGTTCAAATTCAATAAAAATCGACAAAAATACAGTTTCTAGCTAAAATTTGATGGTTTCGTTGCACTTTCCGAGCCCGTTGGGTATCTGATTGGCTTAAAAGTACAAGAAAACACTTCAAAAGTGACGTTTCTGAAGAATTTTAACAGTTTTCTTGTATCTACGAACGCCAGAATGCATAAAATTGACCTAAACGTCTCCTTTTCCTATTCTGAGTCGATTCTGCATGCTTTAAGTGTGTTTGGTGGCTCAGAACCATCAAAAAACGTTGAAATATAGTTCAAATTCAATAAAAATCGACAAAAATACAGTTTCTAGCTAAAATTTGATGGTTTCGTTGCACTTTCCGAGCCCGTAGGGTATCTGATTGGCTTAAAAGTACAAGAAAACACTTCAAAAGTGACGTTTCTGAAGAATTTTAACAGTTTTCTTGTATCTACGAACGCCAGAATGCATAAAATTGACCTAAACGTCTCCTTTTCCTATTCTGAGTCGATTCTGCATGCTTTAAGTGTGTTTGGTGGCTCAGAACCATCAAAAAACGTTGAAATATAGTTCAAATTCAATAAAAATCGACAAAAATACAGTTTCTAGCTAAAATTTGATGGTTTCGTTGCACTTTCCGAGCCCGTAGGGTATCTGATTGGCTTAAAAGTACAAGAAAACACTTCAAAAGTGACGTTTCTGAAGAATTTTAACAGTTTTCTTGTATCTACGAACGCCAGAATGCATAAAATTTACCTAAACGTCTCCTTTTCCTATTCTGAGTCGATTCTGCATGCTTTAAGTGTGTTTGGTGGCTCAGAACCATCAAAAAACGTTGAAATATAGTTCAAATTCAATAAAAATCGACAAAAATACAGTTTCTAGCTAAAATTTGATGGTTTCGTTGCACTTTCCGAGCCCGTGGGTATCTGATTGGCTTAAAAGTACAAGAAAACACTTCAAAAGTGACGTTTCTGAAGAATTTTAACAGTTTTCTTGTATCTACGAACGCCAGAATGCATAAAATTGACCTAAACGTCTCCTTTTCCTATTCTGAGTCGATTCTGCATGCTTTAAGTGTGTTTGGTGGCTCAGAACCATCAAAAAACGTTGAAATATAGTTCAAATTCAATAAAAATCGACAAAAATACAGTTTCTAGCTAAAATTTGATGGTTTCGTTGCACTTTCCGAGCCCGTAGGGTATCTGATTGGCTTAAAAGTACAAGAAAACACTTCAAAAGTGACGTTTCTGAAGAATTTTAACAGTTTTCTTGTATCTACGAACGCCAGAATGCATAAAATTGACCTAAACGTCTCCTTTTCCTATTCTGAGACGATTCTGCATGCTTTAAGTGTGTTTGGTGGCTCAGAACCATCAAAAAACGTTGAAATATAGTTCAAATTCAATAAAAATCGACAAAAATACAGTTTCTAGCTAAAATTTTATGGTTTCGTTGCACTTTCCGAGCCCGTAGGGTATCTGATTGGCTTAAAAGTACAAGAAAACACTTCAAAAGTGACGTTTCTGAAGAATTTTAACAGTTTTCTTGTATCTACGAACGCCAGAATGCATAAAATTGACCTAAACGTCTCCTTTTCCTATTCTGAGTCGATTCTGCATGCTTTAAGTGTGTTTGGTGGCTCAGAACCATCAAAAAACGTTGAAATATAGTTCAAATTCAATAAAAATCGACAAAAATACAGTTTCTAGCTAAAATTTGATGGTTTCGTTGCACTTTCCGAGCCCGTAGGGTATCTGATTGGCTTAAAAGTACAAGAAAACACTTCAAAAGTGACGTTTCTGAAGAATTTTAACAGTTTTCTTGTATCTACGAACGCCAGAATGCATAAAATTGACCTAAACGTCTCCTTTTCCTATTCTCAGTCGATTCTGCATGCTTTAAGTGTGTTTGGTGGCTCAGAACCATCAAAAAACGTTGAAATATAGTTCAAGTTCAATAAAAATCGACAAAAATACAGTTTCTAGCTAAAATTTGATGGTTTCGTTGCACTTTCCGAGCCCGTAGGGTATCTGATTGGCTTAAAAGTACAAGAAAACACTTCAAAAGTGACGTTTCTGAAGAATTTTAACAGTTTTCTTGTATCTACGAACGCCAGAATGCATAAAATTTACCTAAACGTCTCCTTTTCCTATTCTGAGTCGATTCTGCATGCTTTAAGTGTGTTTGGTGGCTCAGAACCATCAAAAAACGTTGAAATATAGTTCAAATTCAATAAAAATCGACAAAAATACAGTTTCTAGCTAAAATTTGATGGTTTCGTTGCACTTTCCGAGCCCGTAGGGTATCTGATTGGCTTAAAAGTACAAGAAAACACTTCAAAAGTGACGTTTCTGAAGAATTTTAACAGTTTTCTTGTATCTACGAACGCCAGAATGCATAAAATTGACCTAAACGTCTCCTTTTCCTATTCTGAGTCGATTCTGCATGCTTTAAGTGTGTTTGGTGGCTCAGAACCATCAAAAAACGTTGAAATATAGTTCAAATTCAATAAAAATCGACAAAAATACAGTTTCTAGCTAAAATTTGATGGTTTCGTTGCACTTTCCGAGCCCGTAGGGTATCTGATTGGCTTAAAAGTACAAGAAAACACTTCAAAAGTGACGTTTCTGAAGAATTTTAACAGTTTTCTTGTATCTACGAACGCCAGAATGCATAAAATTGACCTAAACGTCTCCTTTTCCTATTCTGAGTCGATTCTGCATGCTTTAAGTGTGTTTGGTGGCTCAGAACCATCAAAAAACGTTGAAATATAGTTCAAATTCAATAAAAATCGACAAAAATACAGTTTCTAGCTAAAATTTGATGGTTTCGTTGCACTTTCCGAGCCCGTTGGGTATCTGATTGGCTTAAAAGTACAAGAAAACACTTCAAAAGTGACGTTTCTGAAGAATTTTAACAGTTTTCTTGTATCTACGAACGCCAGAATGCATAAAATTGACCTAAACGTCTCCTTTTCCTATTCTGAGTCGATTCTGCATGCTTTAAGTGTGTTTGGTGGCTCAGAACCATCAAAAAACGTTGAAATATAGTTCAAATTCAATAAAAATCGACAAAAATACAGTTTCTAGCTAAAATTTGATGGTTTCGTTGCACTTTCCGAGCCCGTAGGGTATCTGATTGGCTTAAAAGTACAAGAAAACACTTCAAAAGTGACGTTTCTGAAGAATTTTAACAGTTTTCTTGTATCTACGAACGCCAGAATGCATAAAATTGACCTAAACGTCTCCTTTTCCTATTCTGAGTCGATTCTGCATGCTTTAAGTGTGTTTGGTGGCTCAGAACCATCAAAAAACGTTGAAATATAGTTCAAATTCAATAAAAATCGACAAAAATACAGTTTCTAGCTAAAATTTGATGGTTTCGTTGCACTTTCCGAGCCCGTAGGGTATCTGATTGGCTTAAAAGTACAAGAAAACACTTCAAAAGTGACGTTTCTGAAGAATTTTAACAGTTTTCTTGTATCTACGAACGCCAGAATGCATAAAATTGACCTAAACGTCTCCTTTTCCTATTCTGAGTCGATTCTGCATGCTTTAAGTGTGTTTGGTGGCTCAGAACCATCAAAAAACGTTGAAATATAGTTCAAATTCAATAAAAATCGACAAAAATACAGTTTCTAGCTAAAATTTGATGGTTTCGTTGCACTTTCCGAGCCCGTAGGGTATCTGATTGGCTTAAAAGTACAAGAAAACACTTCAAAAGTGACGTTTCTGAAGAATTTTAACAGTTTTCTTGTATCTACGAACGCCAGAATGCATAAAATTGACCTAAACGTCTCCTTTTCCTATTCTGAGTCGATTCTGCATGCTTTAAGTGTGTTTGGTGGCTCAGAACCATCAAAAAACGTTGAAATATAGTTCAGATTCAATAAAAATCGACAAAAATACAGTTTCTAGCTAAAATTTTATGGTTTCGTTGCACTTTCCGAGCCCGTAGGGTATCTGATTGGCTTAAAAGTACAAGAAAACACTTCAAAAGTGACGTTTCTGAAGAATTTTAACAGTTTTCTTGTATCTACGAACGCCAGAATGCATAAAATTGACCTAAACGTCTCCTTTTCCTATTCTGAGTCGATTCTGCATGCTTTAAGTGTGTTTGGTGGCTCAGAACCATCAAAAAACGTTGAAATATAGTTCAAATTCAATAAAAATCGACAAAAATACAGTTTCTAGCTAAAATTTGATGGTTTCGTTGCACTTTCCGAGCCCGTAGGGTATCTGATTGGCTTAAAAGTACAAGAAAACACTTCAAAAGTGACGTTTCTGAAGAATTTTAACAGTTTTCTTGTATCTACGAACGCCAGAATGCATAAAATTGACCTAAACGTCTCCTTTTCCTATTCTGAGTCGATTCTGCATGCTTTAAGTGTGTTTGGTGGCTCAGAACCATCAAAAAACGTTGAAATATAGTTCAAGTTCAATAAAAATCGACAAAAATACAGTTTCTAGCTAAAATTTGATGGTTTCGTTGCACTTTCCGAGCCCGTAGGGTATCTGATTGGCTTAAAAGTACAAGAAAACACTTCAAAAGTGACGTTTCTGAAGAATTTTAACAGTTTTCTTGTATCTACGAACGCCAGAATGCATAAAATTTACCTAAACGTCTCCTTTTCCTATTCTGAGTCGATTCTGCATGCTTTAAGTGTGTTTGGTGGCTCAGAACCATCAAAAAACGTTGAAATATAGTTCAAATTCAATAAAAATCGACAAAAATACAGTTTCTAGCTAAAATTTGATGGTTTCGTTGCACTTTCCGAGCCCGTAGGGTATCTGATTGGCTTAAAAGTACAAGAAAACACTTCAAAAGTGACGTTTCTGAAGAATTTTAACAGTTTTCTTGTATCTACGAACGCCAGAATGCATAAAATTGACCTAAACGTCTCCTTTTCCTATTCTGAGTCGATTCTGCATGCTTTAAGTGTGTTTGGTGGCTCAGAACCATCAAAAAACGTTGAAATATAGTTCAAATTCAATAAAAATCGACAAAAATACAGTTTCTAGCTAAAATTTGATGGTTTCGTTGCACTTTCCGAGCCCGTAGGGTATCTGATTGGCTTAAAAGTACAAGAAAACACTTCAAAAGTGAAGTTTCTGAAGAATTTTAACAGTTTTCTTGTATCTACGAACGCCAGAATGCATAAAATTGACCTAAACGTCTCCTTTTCCTATTCTGAGTCGATTCTGCATGCTTTAAGTGTGTTTGGTGGCTCAGAACCATCAAAAAACTTTGAAATATAGTTCAAATTCAATAAAAATCGACAAAAATACAGTTTCTAGCTAAAATTTGATGGTTTCGTTGCACTTTCCGAGCCCGTAGGGTATCTGATTGGCTTAAAAGTACAAGAAAACACTTCAAAAGTGACGTTTCTGAAGAATTTTAACAGTTTTCTTGTATCTACGAACGCCAGAATGCATAAAATTGACCTAAACGTCTCCTTTTCCTATTCTGAGTCGATTCTGCATGCTTTAAGTGTGTTTGGTGGCTCAGAACCATCAAAAAACGTTGAAATATAGTTCAAATTCAATAAAAATCGACAAAAATACAGTTTCTAGCTAAAATTTGATGGTTTCGTTGCACTTTCCGAGCCCGTAAGGTATCTGATTGGCTTAAAAGTACAAGAAAACACTTCAAAAGTGATGTTTCTGAAGAATTTTAACAGTTTTCTTGTATCTACGAACGCCAGAATGCATAAAATTAACCTAAACGTCTCCTTTTCCTATTCTGAGTCGATTCTGCATGCTTTAAGTGTGTTTGGTGGCTCAGAACCATCAAAAAACGTTGAAATATAGTTCAAATTCAATAAAAATCGACAAAAATACAGTTTCTAGCTAAAATTTGATGGTTTCGTTGCACTTTCCGAGCCCGTAGGGTATCTGATTGGCTTAAAAGTACAAGAAAACACTTCAAAAGTGACGTTTCTGAAGAATTTTAACAGTTTTCTTGTATCTACGAACGCCAGAATGCATAAAATTGACCTAAACATCTCCTTTTCCTATTCTGAGTCGATTCTGCATGCTTTAAGTGTGTTTGGTGGCTCAGAACCATCAAAAAACGTTGAAATATAGTTCAAATTCAATAAAAATCGACAAAAATACAGTTTCTAGCTAAAATTTGATGGTTTCGTTGCACTTTCCGAGCCCGTAGGGTATCTGATTGGCTTAAAAGTACAAGAAAACACTTCAAAAGTGACGTTTCTGAAGAATTTTAACAGTTTTCTTGTATCTACGAACGCCAGAAAGCATAAAATTGACCTAAACGTCTCCTTTTCCTATTCTGAGTCGATTCTGCATGCTTTAAGTGTGTTTGGTGGCTCAGAACCATCAAAAAACGTTGAAATATAGTTCAAATTCAATAAAAATCGACAAAAATACAGTTTCTAGCTAAAATTTGATGGTTTCGTTGCACTTTCCGAGCCCGTAGGGTATCTGATTGGCTTAAAAGTACAAGAAAACACTTCAAAAGTGACGTTTCTGAAGAATTTTAACAGTTTTCTTGTATCTACGAACGCCAGAATGCATAAAATTGACCTAAACGTCTCCTTTTCCTATTCTGAGTCGATTCTGCATGCTTTAAGTGTGTTTGGTGGCTCAGAACCATCAAAAAACGTTGAAATATAGTTCAAATTCAATAAAAATCGACAAAAATACAGTTTCTAGCTAAAATTTGATGGTTTCGTTGCACTTTCCGAGCCCGCAGGGTATCTGATTGGCTTAAAAGTACAAGAAAACACTTCAAAAGTGACGTTTCTGAAGAATTTTAACAGTTTTCTTGTATCTACGAAAGCCAGAATGCATAAAATTGACCTAAACGTCTCCTTTTCCTATTCTGAGTCGATTCTGCATGCTTTAAGTGTGTTTGGTGGCTCAGAACCATCAAAAAACGTTGAAATATAGTTCAAATTCAATAAAAATCGACAAAAATACAGTTTCTAGCTAAAATTTGATGGTTTCGTTGCACTTTCCGAGCCCGTAGGGTATCTGATTGGCTTAAAAGTACAAGAAAACACTTCAAAAGTGACGTTTCTGAAGAATTTTAACAGTTTTCTTGTATCTACGAACGCCAGAATGCATAAAATTGACCTAAACGTCTCCTTTTCCTATTCTGAGTCGATTCTGCATGCTTTAAGTGTGCTTGGTGGCTCAGAACCATCAAAAAACGTTGAAATATAGTTCAAATTCAATAAAAATCGAAAAAAATACAGTTTCTAGCTAAAATTTGATGGTTTCGTTGCACTTTCCGAGCCCGTAGGGTATCTGATTGGCTTAAAAGTACAAGAAAACACTTCAAAAGTGACGTTTCTGAAGAATTTTAACAGTTTTCTTGTATCTACGAACGCCAGAATGCATAAAATTGACCTAAACGTCTCCTTTTCCTATTCTGAGTCGATTCTGCATGCTTTAAGTGTGTTTGGTGGCTCAGAACCATCAAAAAACGTTGAAATATAGTTCAAATTCAATAAAAATCGACAAAAATACAGTTTCTAGCTAAAATTTGATGGTTTCGTTGCACTTTCCGAGCCCGTAGGGTATCTGATTGGCTTAAAAGTACAAGAAAACACTTCAAAAGTGACGTTTCTGAAGAATTTTAACAGTTTTCTTGTATCTACGAACGCCAGAATGCATAAAATTGACCTAAACGTCTCCTTTTCCTATTCTGAGTCGATTCTGCATGCTTTAAGTGTGTTTGGTGGCTCAGAACCATCAAAAAACGTTGAAATATAGTTCAAATTCAATAAAAATCGACAAAAATACAGTTTCTAGCTAAAATTTGATGGTTTCGTTGCACTTTCCGAGCCCGTAGGGTATCTGATTGGCTTAAAAGTACAAGAAAACACTTCAAAAGTGACGTTTCTGAAGAATTTTAACAGTTTTCTTGTATCTACGAACGCCAGAATGCATAAAATTGACCTAAACGTCTCCTTTTCCTATTCTGAGTCGATTCTGCATGCTTTAAGTGTGTTTGGTGGCTCAGAACCATCAAAAAACGTTGAAATATAGTTCAAATTCAATAAAAATCGACAAAAATACAGTTTCTAGCTAAAATTTGATGGTTTCGTTGCACTTTCCGAGCCCGTAGGGTATCTGATTGGCTTAAAAGTACAAGAAAACACTTCAAAAGTGACGTTTCTGAAGAATTTTAACAGTTTTCTTGTATCTACGAACGCCAGAATGCATAAAATTGACCTAAACGTCTCCTTTTCCTATTCTGAGTCGATTCTGCATGCTTTAAGTGTGTTTGGTGGCTCAGAACCATCAAAAAACGTTGAAATATAGTTCAAATTCAATAAAAATCGACAAAAATACAGTTTCTAGCTAAAATTTGATGGTTTCGTTGCACTTTCCGAGCCCGTAGGGTATCTGATTGGCTTAAAAGTACAAGAAAACACTTCAAAAGTGACGTTTCTGAAGAATTTTAACAGTTTTCTTGTATCTACGAACGCCAGAATGCATAAATTTGACCTAAACGTCTCCTTTTCCTATTCTGAGTCGATTCTGCATGCTTTAAGTGTGTTTGGTGGCTCAGAACCATCAAAAAACGTTGAAATATAGTTCAAATTCAATAAAATTCGACAAAAATACAGTTTCTAGCTAAAATTTGATGGTTTCGTTGCACTTTCCGAGCCCGTAGGGTATCTGATTGGCTTAAAAGTACAAGAAAACACTTCAAAAGTGACGTTTCTGAAGAATTTTAACAGTTTTCTTGTATCTACGAACGCCAGAATGCATAAAATTGACCTAAACGTCTCCTTTTCCTATTCTGAGTCGATTCTGCATGCTTTAAGTGTGTTTGGTGGCTCAGAACCATCAAAAAACCTTGAAATATAGTTCAAATTCAATAAAAATCGACAAAAATACAGTTTCTAGCTAAAATTTGATGGTTTCGTTGCACTTTCCGAGCCCGTAGGGTATCTGATTGGCTTAAAAGTACAAGAAAACACTTCAAAAGTGACGTTTCTGAAGAATTTTAACAGTTTTCTTGTATCTACGAACGCCAGAATGCATAAAATTGACCTAAACATCTCCTTTTCCTATTCTGAGTCGATTCTGCATGCTTTAAGTGTGTTTGGTGGCTCAGAACCATCAAAAAACGTTGAAATATAGTTCAAATTCAATAAAAATCGACAAAAATACAGTTTCTAGCTAAAATTTGATGGTTTCGTTGCACTTTCCGAGCCCGTAGGGTATCTGATTGGCTTAAAAGTACAAGAAAACACTTCAAAAGTGACGTTTCTGAAGAATTTTAACAGTTTTCTTGTATCTACGAACGCCAGAAAGCATAAAATTGACCTAAACGTCTCCTTTTCCTATTCTGAGTCGATTCTGCATGCTTTAAGTGTGTTTGGTGGCTCAGAACCATCAAAAAACGTTGAAATATAGTTCAAATTCAATAAAAATCGACAAAAATACAGTTTCTAGCTAAAATTTGATGGTTTCGTTGCACTTTCCGAGCCCGTAGGGTATCTGATTGGCTTAAAAGTACAAGAAAACACTTCAAAAGTGACGTTTCTGAAGAATTTTAACAGTTTTCTTGTATCTACGAACGCCAGAATGCATAAAATTGACCTAAACGTCTCCTTTTCCTATTCTGAGTCGATTCTGCATGCTTTAAGTGTGTTTGGTGGCTCAGAACCATCAAAAAACGTTGAAATATAGTTCAAATTCAATAAAAATCGACAAAAATACAGTTTCTAGCTAAAATTTGATGGTTTCGTTGCACTTTCCGAGCCCGTTGGGTATCTGATTGGCTTAAAAGTACAAGAAAACACTTCAAAAGTGACGTTTCTGAAGAATTTTAACAGTTTTCTTGTATCTACGAACGCCAGAATGCATAAAATTGACCTAAACGTCTCCTTTTCCTATTCTGAGTCGATTCTGCATGCTTTAAGTGTGTTTGGTGGCTCAGAACCATCAAAAAACGTTGAAATATAGTTCAAATTCAATAAAAATCGACAAAAATACAGTTTCTAGCTAAAATTTGATGGTTTCGTTGCACTTTCCGAGCCCGTAGGGTATCTGATTGGCTTAAAAGCACAAGAAAACACTTCAAAAGTGACGTTTCTGAAGAATTTTAACAGTTTTCTTGTATCTACGAACGCCAGAATGCATAAAATTGACCTAAACGTCTCCTTTTCCTATTCTGAGTCGATTCTGCATGCTTTAAGTGTGTTTGGTGGCTCAGAACCATCAAAAAACGTTGAAATATAGTTCAAATTCAATAAAAATCGACAAAAATACAGTTTCTAGCTAAAATTTGATGGTTTCGTTGCACTTTCCGAGCCCGTAGGGTATCTGATTGGCTTAAAAGTACAAGAAAACACTTCAAAAGTGACGTTTCTGAAGAATTTTAACAGTTTTCTTGTATCTACGAACGCCAGAATGCATAAAATTGACCTAAACGTCTCCTTTTCCTATTCTGAGTCGATTCTGCATGCTTTAAGTGTGTTTGGTGGCTCAGAACCATCAAAAAACGTTGAAATATAGTTCAAATTCAATAAAAATCGACAAAAATACAGTTTCTAGCTAAAATTTGATGGTTTCGTTGCACTTTCCGAGCCCGTAGGGTATCTGATTGGCTTAAAAGTACAAGAAAACATTTCAAAAGTGACGTTTCTGAAGAATTTTAACAGTTTTCTTGTATCTACGAACGCCAGAATGCATAAAATTGACCTAAACATCTCCTTTTCCTATTCTGAGTCGATTCTGCATGCTTTAAGTGTGTTTGGTGGCTCAGAACCATCAAAAAACGTTGAAATATAGTTCAAATTCAATAAAAATCGACAAAAATACAGTTTCTAGCTAAAATTTGATGGTTTCGTTGCACTTTCCGAGCTCGTTGGGTATCTGATTGGCTTAAAAGTATAAGAAAACACTTCAAAAGTGACGTTTCTGAAGAATTTTAACAGTTTTCTTGTATCTACGAACGCCAGAATGCATAAAATTGACCTAAACGTCTCCTTTTCCTATTCTGAGTCGATTCTGCATGCTTTAAGTGTGTTTGGTGGCTCAGAACCATCAAAAAACGTTGAAATATAGTTCAAATCCAATAAAAATCGACAAAAATACAGTTTCTAGCTAAAATTTGATGGTTTCGTTGCACTTTCCGAGCACGTAGGGTATCTGATTGGCTTAAAAGTACAAGAAAACACTTCAAAAGTGACGTTTCTGAAGAATTTTAACAGTTTTCTTGTATCTACGAACGCCAGAATGCATAAAATTGACCTAAACGTCTCCTTTTCCTATTCTGAGTCGATTCTGCATGCTTTAAGTGTGTTTGGTGGCTCAGAACCATCAAAAAACGTTGAAATATAGTTCAAATTCAATAAAAATCGACAAAAATACAGTTTCTAGCTAAAATTTGATGGTTTCGTTGCACTTTCCGAGCCCGTAGGGTATCTGATTGGCTTAAAAGTACAAGAAAACACTTCAAAAGTGACGTTTCTGAAGAATTTTAACAGTTTTCTTGTATCTACGAACGCCAGAATGCATAAAATTGACCTAAACGTCTCCTTTTCCTATTCTGAGTCGATTCTGCATGCTTTAAGTGTGTTTGGTGGCTCAGAACCATCAAAAAACGTTGAAATATAGTTCAAATTCAATAAAAATCGACAAAAATACAGTTTCTAGCTAAAATTTGATGGTTTCGTTGCACTTTCCGAGCCCGTAGGGTATCTGATTGGCTTAAAAGTACAAGAAAACACTTCAAAAGTGACGTTTCTGAAGAATTTTAACAGTTTTCTTGTATCTACGAACGCCAGAATGCATAAAATTGACCTAAACGTCTCCTTTTCCTATTCTGAGTCGATTCTGCATGCTTTAAGTGTGTTTGGTGGCTCAGAACCATCAAAAAACGTTGAAATATAGTTCAAATTCAATAAAAATCGACAAAAATACAGTTTCTAGCTAAAATTTGATGGTTTCGTTGCACTTTCCGAGCCCGTAGGGTATCTGATTGGCTTAAAAGTACAAGAAAACACTTCAAAAGTGACGTTTCTGAAGAATTTTAACAGTTTTCTTGTATCTACGAACGCCAGAATGCATAAAATTGACCTAAACGTCTCCTTTTCCTATTCTGAGTCGATTCTGCATGCTTTAAGTGTGTTTGGTGGCTCAGAACCATCAAAAAACGTTGAAATATAGTTCAAATTCAATAAAAATCGACAAAAATACAGTTTCTAGCTAAAATTTGATGGTTTCGTTGCACTTTCCGAGCCCGTAGGGTATCTGATTGGCTTAAAAGTACAAGAAAACACTTCAAAAGTGACGTTTCTGAAGAATTTTAACAGTTTTCTTGTATCTACGAACGCCAGAATGCATAAAATTGACCTAAACATCTCCTTTTCCTATTCTGAGTCGATTCTGCATGCTTTAAGTGTGTTTGGTGGCTCAGAACCATCAAAAAACGTTGAAATATAGTTCAAATTCAATAAAAATCGACAAAAATACAGTTTCTAGCTAAAATTTGATGGTTTCGTTGCACTTTCCGAGCCCGTAGGGTATCTGATTGGCTTAAAAGTACAAGAAAACACTTCAAAAGTGACGTTTCTGAAGAATTTTAACAGTTTTCTTGTATCTACGAACGCCAGAATGCATAAAATTGACCTAAACATCTCCTTTTCCTATTCTGAGTCGATTCTGCATGCTTTAAGTGTGTTTGGTGGCTCAGAACCATCAAAAAACGTTGAAATATAGTTCAAATTCAATAAAAATCGACAAAAATACAGTTTCTAGCTAAAATTTGATGGTTTCGTTGCACTTTCCGAGCCCGTAGGGTATCTGATTGGCTTAAAAGTATAAGAAAACACTTCAAAAGTGACGTTTCTGAAGAATTTTAACAGTTTTCTTGTATCTACGAACGCCAGAATGCATAAAATTGACCTAAACGTCTCCTTTTCCTATTCTGAGTCGATTCTGCATGCTTTAAGTGTGTTTGGTGGCTCAGAACCACCAAAAAACGTTGAAATATAGTTCAAATTCAATAAAAATCGACAAAAATACAGTTTCTAGCTAAAATTTGATGGTTTCGTTGCACTTTCCGAGCCCGTAGGGTATCTGATTGGCTTAAAAGTACAAGAAAACACTTCAAAAGTGACGTTTCTGAAGAATTTTAACAGTTTTCTTGTATCTACGAACGCCAGAATGCATAAAATTGACCTAAACGTCTCCTTTTCCTATTCTGAGTCGATTCTGCATGCTTTAAGTGTGTTTGGTGGCTCAGAACCATCAAAAAACGTTGAAATATAGTTCAAATTCAATAAAAATTGACAAAAATACAGTTTCTAGCTAAAATTTGATGGTTTCGTTGCACTTTCCGAGCCCGTAGGGTATCTGATTGGCTTAAAAGTACAAGAAAACACTTCAAAAGTGACGTTTCTGAAGAATTTTAACAGTTTTCTTGTATCTACGAACGCCAGAATGCATAAAATTGACCTAAACGTCTCCTTTTCCTATTCTGAGTCGATTCTGCATGCTTTAAGTGTGTTTGGTGGCTCAGAACCATCAAAAAACGTTGAAATATAGTTCAAATTCAATAAAAATCGACAAAAATACAGTTTCTAGCTAAAATTTGATGGTTTCGTTGCACTTTCCGAGCCCGTAGGGTATCTGATTGGCTTAAAAGTACAAGAAAACACTTCAAAAGTGACGTTTCTGAAGAATTTTAACAGTTTTCTTGTATCTACGAACGCCAGAATGCATAAAATTGACCTAAACATCTCCTTTTCCTATTCTGAGTCGATTCTGCATGCTTTAAGTGTGTTTGGTGGCTCAGAACCATCAAAAAACGTTGAAATATAGTTCAAATTCAATAAAAATCGACAAAAATACAGTTTCTAGCTAAAATTTGATGGTTTCGTTGCACTTTCCGAGCCCGTAGGGTATCTGATTGGCTTAAAAGTATAAGAAAACACTTCAAAAGTGACGTTTCTGAAGAATTTTAACAGTTTTCTTGTATCTACGAACGCCAGAATGCATAAAATTGACCTAAACGTCTCCTTTTCCTATTCTGAGTCGATTCTGCATGCTTTAAGTGTGTTTGGTGGCTCAGAACCATCAAAAAACGTTGAAATATAGTTCAAATTCAATAAAAATCGACAAAAATACAGTTTCTAGCTAAAATTTGATGGTTTCGTTGCACTTTCCGAGCCCGTAGGGTATCTGATTGGCTTAAAAGTACAAGAAAACACTTCAAAAGTGACGTTTCTGAAGAATTTTAACAGTTTTCTTGTATCTACGAACGCCAGAATGCATAAAATTGACCTAAACGTCTCCTTTTCCTATTCTGAGTCGATTCTGCATGCTTTAAGTGTGTTTGGTGGCTCAGAACCATCAAAAAACGTTGAAATATAGTTCAAATTCAATAAAAATCGACAAAAATACAGTTTCTAGCTAAAATTTGATGGTTTCGTTGCACTTTCCGAGCCCGTAGGGTATCTGATTGGCTTAAAAGTACAAGAAAACACTTCAAAAGTGACGTTTCTGAAGAATTTTAACAGTTTTCTTGTATCTACGAACGCCAGAATGCATAAAATTGACCTAAACGTCTCCTTTTCCTATTCTGAGTCGATTCTGCATGCTTTAAGTGTGTTTGGTGGCTCAGAACCATCAAAAAACGTTGAAATATAGTTCAAATTCAATAAAAATCGACAAAAATACAGTTTCTAGCTAAAATTTGATGGTTTCGTTGCACTTTCCGAGCCCGTAGGGTATCTGATTGGCTTAAAAGTACAAGAAAACACTTCAAAAGTGACGTTTCTGAAGAATTTTAACAGTTTTCTTGTATCTACGAACGCCAGAATGCATAAAATTGACCTAAACGTCTCCTTTTCCTATTCTGAGTCGATTCTGCATGCTTTAAGTGTGTTTGGTGGCTCAGAACCATCAAAAAACGTTGAAATATAGTTCAAATTCAATAAAAATCGACAAAAATACAGTTTCTAGCTAAAATTTGATGGTTTCGTTGCACTTTCCGAGCCCGTAGGGTATCTGATTGGCTTAAATGTACAAGAAAACACTTCAAAAGTGACGTTTCTGAAGAATTTTAACCGTTTTCTTGTATCTACGAACGCCAGAATGCATAAAATTGACCTAAACATCTCCTTTTCCTATTCTGAGTCGATTCTGCATGCTTTAAGTGTGTTTGGTGGCTCAGAACCATCAAAAAACGTTGAAATATAGTTCAAATTCAATAAAAATCGACAAAAATACAGTTTCTAGCTAAAATTTGATGGTTTCGTTGCACTTTCCGAGCCCGTAGGGTATCTGATTGGCTTAAAAGTACAAGAAAACACTTCAAAAGTGACGTTTCTGAAGAATTTTAACAGTTTTCTTGTATCTACGAACGCCAGAATGCATAAAATTGACCTAAACGTCTCCTTTTCCTATTCTGAGTCGATTCTGCATGCTTTAAGTGTGTTTGGTGGCTCAGAACCATCAAAAAACGTTGAAATATAGTTCAAATTCAATAAAAATCGACAAAAATACAGTTTCTAGCTAAAATTTGATGGTTTCGTTGCACTTTCCGAGCCCGTAGGGTATCTGATTGGCTTAAAAGTACAAGAAAACACTTCAAAAGTGACGTTTCTGAAGAATTTTAACAGTTTTCTTGTATCTACGAACGCCAGAATGCATAAAATTGACCTAAACGTCTCCTTTTCCTATTCTGAGTCGATTCTGCATGCTTTAAGTGTGTTTGGTGGCTCAGAACCATCAAAAAACGTTGAAATATAGTTCAAATTCAATAAAAATCGACAAAAATACAGTTTCTAGCTAAAATTTGATGGTTTCGTTGCACTTTCCGAGCCCGTAGGGTATCTGATTGGCTTAAAAGTACAAGAAAACACTTCAAAAGTGACGTTTCTGAAGAATTTTAACAGTTTTCTTGTATCTACGAACGCCAGAATGCATAAAATTGACCTAAACGTCTCCTTTTCCTATTCTGAGTCGATTCTGCATGCTTTAAGTGTGTTTGGTGGCTCAGAACCATCAAAAAACGTTGAAATATAGTTCAAATTCAATAAAAATCGACAAAAATACAGTTTCTAGCTAAAATTTGATGGTTTCGTTGCACTTTCCGAGCCCGTAGGGTATCTGATTGGCTTAAAAGTACAAGAAAACACTTCAAAAGTGACGTTTCTGAAGAATTTTAACAGTTTTCTTGTATCTACGAACGCCAGAATGCATAAAATTGACCTAAACGTCTCCTTTTCCTATTCTGAGTCGATTCTGCATGCTTTAAGTGTGTTTGGTGGCTCAGAACCATCAAAAAACGTTGAAATATAGTTCAAATTCAATAAAAATCGACAAAAATACAGTTTCTAGCTAAAATTTGATGGTTTCGTTGCACTTTCCGAGCCCGTAGGGTATCTGATTGGCTTAAAAGTACAAGAAAACACTTCAAAAGTGACGTTTCTGAAGAATTTTAACAGTTTTCTTGTATCTACGAACGCCAGAATGCATAAAATTGACCTAAACGTCTCCTTTTCCTATTCTGAGTCGATTCTGCATGCTTTAAGTGTGTTTGGTGGCTCAGAACCATCAAAAAACGTTGAAATATAGTTCAAATTCAATAAAAATCGACAAAAATACAGTTTCTAGCTAAAATTTGATGGTTTCGTTGCACTTTCCGAGCCCGTAGGGTATCTGATTGGCTTAAAAGTACAAGAAAACATTTCAAAAGTGACGTTTCTGAAGAATTTTAACAGTTTTCTTGTATCTACGAACGCCAGAATGCATAAAATTGACCTAAATGTGGTGCGCATAGGTAAACCAATTCAAAACAAACCAAGATTACTGAAAGTTAGATTTAATAATATAGAAACCGTTCGTTTGGTTCTGCGTAAGAAGTCTGCATTAAAAACATCTCGGTTTCCTAATGTTATAATTCGTGATGATAAGACTCCTAGACAACTAAACCATTTGAAACAACTACGCATGGAATTGAATAACAGAAACAACAGTGGGGAAAACCTTACAATAAAATACATCCATAACGTTCCTCAGATTGTTCCAGTAGCACAAACTGCTAAAGGATGTACCACTAATTTAAACTAAATCAGCCCAATGGTAATAAAAATTTACGTGTCTACTATCAAAACGTGCGAGGACTAAGGACTAAGACGAATCAGGTTTTCTCTGCTACAAGTGATAATGAATACGATGTGCTGGCATTTACAGAGACATGGTTAAATTCTAATTTTCATAGTTCTGAACTTTTTTCACATTGCATGCTTGTTTTCCGATCAGATCGAAATTTCATTGAAACTGGAAAAACACGTGGTGGAGGTGTTTTGTTAGCAATAAATAACAAACTTAATAGCATATTATTAGATACATCAGCGGCAGTAAAAGACACGCCATTTATAGACATCATAGGTTGTAAAATAATTTTTAACAATGTCAGGTGTCATGTTTTTTGCGTGTACATTCCTCCAAAAACAAATGTTAATAGTTACGAAATTTTTTTCGATAATTTCAGCCAATTGTGTTCTCAGCTAGAAAATATTTTAATTGTGGGAGATTTTAATTGTTCTGATTTTGAAACAACGGCATCTACTACACATTGTTCTTATTATACTAACTTCGTTAACTTTATTAATTTACAGCAACTTAATACAGTTAGAAATACTCAAAATGTCATGTTAGATTTAGTCTTAAGTAATATGTTAAATTGTGATGTTTATAGAGATACAAATCCCATAGTGCAAGAGGATTTACATCATCCATCTGTTGGAATCTCGATTTCATTCAGAAAAGAACACTTCAATAATTTCCCTTCGTCCAATATTTCTAGGTCATATAACTTCCACAAAGCTAATTTTAACCTACTTTACTCTCGTCTGTCTGATTGTGACTGGTCTTTTCTAAATGAATTTACTGACGTTAACCTAGCATGTAAGGCATTTTATGAGAAAGTATACTCCATATTTGATGTATGTGTACCAAGGTTTACGGGGAAGAAGCATAAATTTCCGAGCTGGTATACACCTGAATTGAGACGGAATATTGCTCTCAAAAACAAATATCGCAAAATATTTAAAAAATTCAAACATCCTAATGACCAAATTAAATTTAATACAATACGCCGACTTGTTAAATCACAAATAACCCGCGATTTTGGAAAATATACTGACGATGTTAGTGACAGATTACGTAATGAACCTCAATATTTTTGGCAATATGTACGCATGAGAAAAAGACAAACTAGAATTCCTGGGATACTCACCTACAATAATGAAAATTTAAGCAATCCATTAGACATTGTTGAAGGATTTGCATCTTATTTTCAAAGTGTATACATAAGTGACGACAAAAGTGTTCAAGTAAAAGAAGACAGTATCTCTGACAGCAATAATTTAATATATCCCCTAATAAATATAGACTATATTACAATTACAGACGTTGAAAAAGCACTAACACAAATAAAACCAAAGGTATCTTCAGGTTTGGACCAAATTCCCTGTTTTGTTGTAAAAGACTGTAAGGCGGTGTTTGCTGGTCCGCTAACGTATATTTTCAAATTATCGTTACGAACTTGTACTTTTCCAGATGAATGGAAACTTGTTAAAATAAGTCCTATTTTGAAATCTGGAGACAACACATGTATAAAAAACTATAGACCTATATCACTGATGTCTGTTTTTTCGAAGGTTTTTGAAATTGTTTTACATAATATGTTATTTCCTTTGTTAAAGTCCATAATAGTAAGCAACCAACATGGCTTTTATCCAGGACGCTCAACGTTGACCAACTTATCGTGTTTTAGTCAATATGTTGCAGATAAATTAGACACACGCCATCAAGTTGATTGTGTATACTTAGATATAAGCAAGGCCTTTGATAGGATACTTCACTCTAGACTAATTTCCAAGCTCTCTTATTATGGTTTCAGTGAAAACATCATCAAATTTTTTGAATCATATTTATTTAATAGACAACAAGTTGTATGTTACAATGGTTTCAACTCCAAGCTTTTTCATCAACCAACTGGTGTACCCCAAGGTTCGGTATTAGGTCCCTTGCTCTTCCTTCTATATGTGAATGACATAACGAATCATATCGGTAATAAAACTTTATCATACGCTGACGACATCAAAATATTTAGCACAATTGATTCTATAAACGATTGTTTAACGTTACAAAGAGATTTGTTAAATATCGCGGAACGTTGTAATGCTAATGGTCTAGAACTTAACCTGCGTAAATGTAAGATAGTGTCTTATTCCCGTAAGAAAAGTAAGTTTTTGTATGACTACTCCATATCTGATCATATTATAGAGAGAGCAGATTCGGTGAAAGACTTGGGAGTTCAATTTGATAAATGTTTAACATTTATTGATCATATAGAAACAATCACCCAAAGCAGTTTCAAAACACTAGGATTTATAGTAAGAACGTGTGCATGTTTCAATAATGCTGATGCAATTAAAACACTATTTCAAGCCTTTATTAGAACTAAATTAGAATATTGCTCATTAATATGGTCCACGAATTACGCAAATCAAAGTATCAGTTTAGAAAAGGTTCAACGGCGGTGTCTTAAATATATGTATAATGTAAAATTTGGTAGATTCCCCAGCAGAGGATTTGATCAAGCAAAGCTATTAATTCACAATAATATGTCAACATTGGAAAATCGTCGGAAAATATCTGCTGTTAAATTCCTATTTAAAATTTTACATGGGAATGTTGACTGTGCTGAACTGTTATCTCACATTATATTTTTTGTTCCAAGAATTCAGTCAAGATATCATAATATGTTCTTATGTCCAAGAGCCAAAACCAATGTTTTAATAAACTCCCCTGCGTACAAAATGATGAAATTAGCGAATGAGTTAGACGAATCATGTGACATTGTCCAGTGTAACTACACTGAATTAATAAATTGTGCGAAATCAATATTTAAATAAGAATAAGGTCTGGTATAAAATGTGAAGTAGTAAACACGGCTGAATTTATTTAATTTATTTGATTTATTTAATTATTTAATTATTATTATTTTTTCTTTTTATTATTTATTATTAGTTTATTCATCCAGATTTGTAGTTCACCGAAGTCTTGTGCGGCGAGCAATTGAAATGTGAAATCTGAATTACGTCTAAGTTATATATTTGTATTATTTTTTTTATTTTCTAAGTTAATTTTAAGTTTAGTCTACATATCGTTATGCTTACATGTCATTTAATTTATTTATTTTGTCCTATAATTGGATATTATTCTGTTGGGCAAATATATCATTATTATTATTATTATTATTATTATTATTACTAAACGTCTCCTTTTCCTATTCTGAGTCGATTCTGCATGCTTTAAGTGTGTTTGGTGGCTCAGAACCATCAAAAAACGTTGAAATATAGTTCAAATTCAATAAAAATCGACAAAAATACAGTTTCTAGCTAAAATTTGATGGTTTCGTTGCACTTTCCGAGCCCGTAGGGTATCTGATTGGCTTAAAAGTACAAGAAAACACTTCAAAAGTGACGTTTCTGAAGAATTTTAACAGTTTTCTTGTATCTACGAACGCCAGAATGCATAAAATTGACCTAAACGTCTCCTTTTCCTATTCTGAGTCGATTCTGCATGCTTTAAGTGTGTTTGGTGGCTCAGAACCATCAAAAAACGTTGAAATATAGTTCAAATTCAATAAAAATCGACAAAAATACAGTTTCTAGCTAAAATTTGATGGTTTCGTTGCACTTTCCGAGCCCGTAGGGTATCTGATTGGCTTAAAAGTACAAGAAAACACTTCAAAAGTGACGTTTCTGAAGAATTTTAACAGTTTTCTTGTATCTACGAACGCCAGAATGCATAAAATTGACCTAAACGTCTCCTTTTCCTATTCTGAGTCGATTCTGCATGCTTTAAGTGTGTTTGGTGGCTCAGAACCATCAAAAAACGTTGAAATATAGTTCAAATTCAATAAAAATCGACAAAAATACAGTTTCTAGCTAAAATTTGATGGTTTCGTTGCACTTTCCGAGCCCGTAGGGTATCTGATTGGCTTAAAAGTACAAGAAAACACTTCAAAAGTGACGTTTCTGAAGAATTTTAACAGTTTTCTTGTATCTACGAACGCCAGAATGCATAAAATTGACCTAAACGTCTCCTTTTCCTATTCTGAGTCGATTCTGCATGCTTTAAGTGTGTTTGGTGGCTCAGAACCATCAAAAAACGTTGAAATATAGTTCAAATTCAATAAAAATCGACAAAAATACAGTTTCTAGCTAAAATTTGATGGTTTCGTTGCACTTTCCGAGCCCGTAGGGTATCTGATTGGCTTAAAAGTACAAGAAAACACTTCAAAAGTGACGTTTCTGAAGAATTTTAACAGTTTTCTTATATCTACGAACGCCAGAATGCATAAAATTGACCTAAACGTCTCCTTTTCCTATTCTGAGTCGATTCTGCATGCTTTAAGTGTGTTTGGTGGCTCAGAACCATCAAAAAACGTTGAAATATAGTTCAAATTCAATAAAAATCGACAAAAATACAGTTTCTAGCTAAAATTTGATGGTTTCGTTGCACTTTCCGAGCCCGTTGGGTATCTGATTGGCTTAAAAGTACAAGAAAACACTTCAAAAGTGACGTTTCTGAAGAATTTTAACAGTTTTCTTGTATCTACGAACGCCAGAATGCATAAAATTGACCTAAACGTCTCCTTTTCCTATTCTGAGTCGATTCTGCATGCTTTAAGTGTGTTTGGTGGCTCAGAACCATCAAAAAACGTTGAAATATAGTTCAAATTCAATAAAAATCGACAAAAATACAGTTTCTAGCTAAAATTTGATGGTTTCGTTGCACTTTCCGAGCCCGTAGGGTATCTGATTGGCTTAAAAGTACAAGAAAACACTTCAAAAGTGACGTTTCTGAAGAATTTTACCATTTTACTTGTATCTACGAACGCCAGAATGCATAAAATTGACCTAAACGTCTCCTTTTCCTATTCTGAGTCGATTCTGCATGCTTTAAGTGTGTTTGGTGGCTCAGAACCATCAAAAAACGTTGAAATATAGTTCAAATTCAATAAAAATCGACAAAAATACAGTTTCTAGCTAAAATTTGATGGTTTCGTTGCACTTTCCGAGCCCGTTGGGTATCTGATTGGCTTAAAAGTACAAGAAAACATTTCAAAAGTGACGTTTCTGAAGAATTTTAACAGTTTTCTTGTATCTACGAACGCCAGAATGCATAAAATTGACCTAAACGTCTCCTTTTCCTATTCTGAGTCGATTCTGCATGCTTTAAGTGTGTTTGGTGGCTCAGAACCATCAAAAAACATTGAAATATAGTTCAAATTCAATAAAAATCGACAAAAATACAGTTTCTAGCTAAAATTTGATGGTTTCGTTGCACTTTCCGAGCCCGTAGGGTATCTGATTGGCTTAAAAGTAAAAGAAAACACTTCAAAAGTGACGTTCCTGAAGAATTTTAACAGTTTTCTTGTATCTACGAACGCCAGAATGCATAAAATTGACCTAAACGTCTCCTTTTCCTATTCTGAGTCGATTCTGCATGCTTTAAGTGTGTTTGGTGGCTCAGAACCATCAAAAAACGTTGAAATATAGTTCAAATTCAATAAAAATCGACAAAAATACAGTTTCTAGCTAAAATTTGATGGTTTCGTTGCACTTTCCGAGCCCGTAGGGTATCTGATTGGCTTAAAAGTACAAGAAAACACTTCAAAAGTGACCTTTCTGAAGAGTTTTAACAGTTTTCTTGTATCTACGAACGCCAGAATGCATAAAATTGACCTAAACGTCTCCTTTTCCTATTCTGAGTCGATTCTGCATGCTTTAAGTGTGTTTGGTGGCTCAGAACCATCAAAAAACGTTGAAATATAGTTCAAATTCAATAAAAATCGACAAAAATACAGTTTCTAGCTAAAATTTGATGGTTTCGTTGCACTTTCCGAGCCCGTAGGGTATCTGATTGGCTTAAAAGTACAAGAAAACACTTCAAAAGTGACGTTTCTGAAGAATTTTAACAGTTTTCTTGTATCTACGAACGCCAGAATGCATAAAATTGACCTAAACGTCTCCTTTTCCTATTCTGAGTCGATTCTGCATGCTTTAAGTGTGTTTGGTGGCTCAGAACCATCAAAAAACGTTGAAATATAGTTCAAATTCAATAAAAATCGACAAAAATACAGTTTCTAGCTAAAATTTGATGGTTTCGTTGCACTTTCCGAGCCCGTAGGGTATCTGATTGGCTTAAAAGTACAAGAAAACACTTCAAAAGTGACGTTTCTGAAGAATTTTAACAGTTTTCTTGTATCTACGAACGCCAGAATGCATAAAATTGACCTAAACGTCTCCTTTTCCTATTCTGAGTCGATTCTGCATGCTTTAAGTGTGTTTGGTGGCTCAGAACCATCAAAAAACGTTGAAATATAGTTCAAATTCAATAAAAATCGACAAAAATACAGTTTCTAGCTAAAATTTGATGGTTTCGTTGCACTTTCCGAGCCCGTTGGGTATCTGATTGGCTTAAAAGTACAAGAAAACACTTCAAAAGTGACGTTTCTGAAGAATTTTAACGGTTTTCTTGTATCTACGAACGCCAGAATGCATAAAATTGACCTAAACGTCTCCTTTTCCTATTCTGAGTCGATTCTGCATGCTTTAAGTGTGTTTGGTGGCTCAGAACCATCAAAAAACGTTGAAATATAGTTCAAATTCAATATAAATCGACAAAAATACAGTTTCTAGCTAAAATTTGATGGTTTCGTTGCAATTTCCGAGCCCGTAGGGTATCTGATTGGCTTAAAAGTACAAGAAAACACTTCAAAAGTGACGTTTCTGAAGAATTTTAACAGTTTTCTTGTATCTACGAACGCCAGAATGCATAAAATTGACCTAAACGTCTCCTTTTCCTATTCTGAGTCGATTCTGCATGCTTTAAGTGTGTTTGGTGGCTCAGAACCATCAAAAACGTTGAAATATAGTTCAAATTCAATAAAAATCAACAAAAATACAGTTTCTAGCTAAAATTTGATGGTTTCGTTGCACTTTCCGAGCCCGTAGGGTATCTGATTGGCTTAAAAGTACAAGAAAACACTTCAAAAGTGACGTTTCTGAAGAATTTTAACAGTTTTCTTGTATCTACGAACGCCAGAATGCATAAAATTGACCTAAACGTCTCCTTTTCCGATTCTGAGTCGATTCTGCATGCTTTAAGTGTGTTTGGTGGCTCAGAACCATCAAAAAACGTTGAAATATAGTTCAAATTCAATAAAAATCGACAAAAATACAGTTTCTAGCTAAAGTTTGATGGTTTCGTTGCACTTTCCGAGCCCGTAGGGTATCTGATTGGCTTAAAAGTACAAGAAAACACTTCAAAAGTGACGTTTCTGAAGAATTTTAACAGTTTTCTTGTATCTACGAACGCCAGAATGCATAAAATTGACCTAAACGTCTCCTTTTCCTATTCTGAGTCGATTCTGCATGCTTTAAGTGTGTTTGGTGGCTCAGAACCATCAAAAAACGTTGAAATATAGTTCAAATTCAATAAAAATCGACAAAAATACAGTTTCTAGCTAAAATTTGATGGTTTCGTTGCACTTTCCGAGCCCGTAGGGTATCTGATTGGCTTAAAGGTACAAGAAAACACTTCAAAAGTGACGTTTCTGAAGAATTTTAACAGTTTTCTTGTATCTACGAACGCCAGAATGCATAAAATTGACCTAAACGTCTCCTTTTCCTATTCTGAGTCGATTCTGCATGCTTTAAGTGTGTTTGGTGGCTCAGAACCATCAAAAAACGTTGAAATATAGTTCAAATTCAATAAAAATCGACAAAAATACAGTTTCTAGCTAAAATTTGATGGTTTCGTTGCACTTTCCGAGCCCGTAGGGTATCTGATTGGCTTAAAAGTACAAGAAAACACTTCAAAAGTGACGTTTCTGAAGAATTTTAACAGTTTTCTTGTATCTACGAACGCCAGAATGCATAAAATTGACCTAAACGTCTCCTTTTCCTATTCTGAGTCGATTCTGCATGCTTTAAGTGTGTTTGGTGGCTCAGAACCATCAAAAAACGTTGAAATATAGTTCAAATTCAATAAAAATCGACAAAAATACAGTTTCTAGCTAAAATTTGATGGTTTCGTTGCACTTTCCGAGCCCGTAGGGTATCTGATTGGCTTAAAAGTACAAGAAAACACTTCAAAAGTGACGTTTCTGAAGAATTTTAACAGTTTTCTTGTATCTACGAACGCCAGAATGCATAAAATTGACCTAAACGTCTCCTTTTCCTATTCTGAGTCGATTCTGCATGCTTTAAGTGTGTTTGGTGGCTCAGAACCATCAAAAAACGTTGAAATATAGTTCAAATTCAATAAAAATCGACAAAAATACAGTTTCTAGCTAAAATTTGATGGTTTCGTTGCACTTTCCGAGCCCGTAGGGTATCTGATTGGCTTAAAAGTACAAGAAAACACTTCAAAAGTGACGTTTCTGAAGAATTTTAACAGTTTTCTTGTATCTACGAACGCCAGAATGCATAAAATTGACCTAAACGTCTCCTTTTCCTATTCTGAGTCGATTCTGCATGCTTTAAGTGTGTTTGGTGGCTCAGAACCATCAAAAAACGTTGAAATATAGTTCAAATTCAATAAAAATCGACAAAAATACAGTTTCTAGCTAAAATTTGATGGTTTCGTTGCACTTTCCGAGCCCGTAGGGTATCTGATTGGCTTAAAAGTACAAGAAAACACTTCAAAAGTGACGTTTCTGAAGAATTTTAACAGTTTTCTTGTATCTACGATCGCCAGAATGCATAAAATTGACCTAAACGTCTCCTTTTCCTATTCTGAGTCGATTCTGCATGCTTTAAGTGTGTTTGGTGGCTCAGAACCATCAAAAAACGTTGAAATATAGTTCAAATTCAATAAAAATCGACAAAAATACAGTTTCTGGCTAAAATTTGATGGTTTCGTTGCACTTTCCGAGCCCGTAGGGTATCTGATTGGCTTAAAAGTACAAGAAAACACTTCAAAAGTGACGTTTCTGAAGAATTTTAACAGTTTTCTTGTATCTACGAACGCCAGAATGCATAAAATTGACCTAAACGTCTCCTTTTCCTATTCTGAGTCGATTCTGCATGCTTTAAGTGTGTTTGGTGGCTCAGAACCATCAAAAAACGTTGAAATATAGTTCAAATTCAATAAAAATCGACAAAAATACAGTTTCTAGCTAAAATTTGATGGTTTCGTTGCACTTTCCGAGCCCGTAGGGTATCTGATTGGCTTAAAAGTACAAGAAAACACTTCAAAAGTGACGTTTCTGAAGAATTTTAACAGTTTTCTTGTATCTACGAACGCCAGAATGCATAAAATTGACCTAAACGTCTCCTTTTCCTATTCTGAGTCGATTCTGCATGCTTTAAGTGTGTTTGGTGGCTCAGAACCATTAAAAAAACGTTGAAATATAGTTCAAATTCAATAAAAATCGACAAAAATACAGTTTCTAGCTAAAATTTGATGGTTTCGTTGCACTTTCCGAGCCCGTAGGGTATCTGATTGGCTTAAAAGTACAAGAAAACACTTCAAAAGTGACGTTTCTGAAGAATTTTAACAGTTTTCTTGTATCTACGAACGCCAGAATGCATAAAATTGACCTAAAGGTCTCCTTTTCCTATTCTGAGTCGATTCTGCATGCTTTAAGTGTGTTTGGTGGCTCAGAACCATCAAAAAACGTTGAAATATAGTTCAAATTCAATAAAAATCGACCAAAATACAGTTTCTAGCTAAAATTTGATGGTTTCGTTGCACTTTCCGAGCCCGTAGGGTATCTGATTGGCTTAAAAGTACAAGAAAACACTTCAAAAGTGACGTTTCTGAAGAATTTTAACAGTTTTCTTGTATCTACGAACGCCAGAATGCATAAAATTGACCTAAACGTCTCCTTTTCCTATTCTGAGTCGATTCTGCATGCTTTAAGTGTGTTTGGTGGCTCAGAACCATCAAAAAACGTTGAAATATAGTTCAAATTCAATAAAAATCGACAAAAATACAGTTTCTAGCTAAAATTTGATGGTTTCGTTGCACTTTCCGAGCCCGTAGGGTATCTGATTGGCTTAAAAGTACAAGAAAACACTTCAAAAGTGACGTTTCTGAAGAATTTTAACAGTTTTCTTGTATCTACGAACGCCAGAATGCATAAAATTGACCTAAACGTCTCCTTTTCCTATTCTGAGTCGATTCTGCATGCTTTAAGTGTGTTTGGTGGCTCAGAACCATCAAAAAACGTTGAAATATAGTTCAAATTCAATAAAAATCGACAAAAATACAGTTTCTAGCTAAAATTTGATGGTTTCGTTGCACTTTCCGAGCCCGTAGGGTATCTGATTGGCTTAAAAGTACAAGAAAACACTTCAAAAGTGACGTTTCTGAAGAATTTTAACAGTTTTCTTGTATCTACGAACGCCAGAATGCATAAAATTGACCTAAACGTCTCCTTTTCCTATTCTGAGTCGATTCTGCATGCTTTAAGTGTGTTTGGTGGCTCAGAACCATCAAAAAACGTTGAAATATAGTTCAAATTCAATAAAAATGGACAAAAATACAGTTTCTAGCTAAAATTTGATGGTTTCGTTGCACTTTCCGAGCCCGTAGGGTATCTGATTGGCTTAAAAGTACAAGAAAACACTTCAAAAGTGACGTTTCTGAAGAATTTTAACAGTTTTCTTGTATCTACGAACGCCAGAATGCATAAAATTGACCTAAACGTCTCCTTTTCCTATTCTGAGTCGATTCTGCATGCTTTAAGTGTGTTTGGTGGCTCAGAACCATCAAAAAACGTTGAAATATAGTTCAAATTCAATAAAAATCGACAAAAATACAGTTTCTAGCTAAAATTTGATGGTTTCGTTGCACTTTCCGAGCCCGTAGGGTATCTGATTGGCTTAAAAGTACAAGAAAACACTTCAAAAGTGACGTTTCTGAAGAATTTTAACAGTTTTCTTGTATCTACGATCGCCAGAATGCATAAAATTGACCTAAACGTCTCCTTTTCCTATTCTGAGTCGATTCTGCATGCTTTAAGTGTGTTTGGTGGCTCAGAACCATCAAAAAACGTTGAAATATAGTTCAAATTCAATAAAAATCGACAAAAATACAGTTTCTAGCTAAAATTTGATGGTTTCGTTGCACTTTCCGAGCCCGTAGGGTATCTGATTGGCTTAAAAGTACAAGAAAACACTTCAAAAGTGACGTCTCTGAAGAATTTTAACAGTTTTCTTGTATCTACGAACGCCAGAATGCATAAAATTGACCTAAACGTCTCCTTTTCCTATTCTGAGTCGATTCTGCATGCTTTAAGTGTGTTTGGTGGCTCAGAACCATCAAAAAACGTTGAAATATAGTTCAAATTCAATAAAAATCGACAAAAATACAGTTTCTAGCTAAAATTTGATGGTTTCGTTGCACTTTCCGAGCCCGTAGGGTATCTGATTGGCTTAAAAGTACAACAAAACACTTCAAAAGTGACGTTTCGGAAGAATTTTAACAGTTTTCTTGTATCTACGAACGCCAGAATGCATAAAATTGACCTAAATGTCTCCTTTTCCTATTCTGAGTCGATTCTGCATGCTTTAAGTGTGTTTGGTGGCTCAGAACCATCAAAAAACGTTGAAATATAGTTCAAATTCAATAAAAATCGACAAAAATACAGTTTCTAGCTAAAATTTGATGGTTTCGTTGCACTTTCCGAGCCCGTAGGGTTTCTGATTGGCTTAAAAGTACAAGAAAACACTTCAAAAGTGACGTTTCTGAAGAATTTTAACAGTTTTCTTGTATCCACGAACGCCAGAATGCATAAAATTGACCTAAACTTCTCCTTTTCCTATTCTGAGTCGATTCTGCATGCTTTAAGTGTGTTTGGTGGCTCAGAACTATCAAAAAACGTTGAAATATAGTTCAAATTCAATAAAAATCGACAAAAATACAGTTTCTAGCTAAAATTTGATGGTTTCGTTGCACTTTCCGAGCCCGTAGGGTATCTGATTGGCTTAAAAGTACAAGAAAACACTTCAAAAGTGACGTTTCTGAAGAATTTTAACAGTTTTCTTGTATCTACGAACGCCAGAATGCATAAAATTGACCTAAACGTCTCCTTTTCCTATTCTGAGTCGATTCTGCATGCTTTAAGTGTGTTTGGTGGCTCAGAACCATCAAAAAACGTTGAAATATAGTTCAAATTCAATAAAAATCGACAAAAATACAGTTTCTAGCTAAAATTTGATGGTTTCGTTGCACTTTCCGAGCCCGTAGGGTATCTGATTGGCTTAAAAGTACAAGAAAACACTTCAAAAGTGACGTTTCTGAAGAATTTTAACAGTTTTCTTGTATCTACGAACGCCAGAATGCATAAAATTGACCTAAACGTCTCCTTTTCCTATTCTGAGTCGATTCTGCATGCTTTAAGTGTGTTTGGTGGCTCAGAACCGTCAAAAAACGTTGAAATATAGTTCAAATTCAATAAAAATCGACAAAAATACAGTTTCTAGCTAAAATTTGATGGTTTCGTTGCGCTTTCCGAGCCCGTAGGGTATCTGATTGGCTTAAAAGTACAAGAAAACACTTCAAAAGTGACGTTTCTGAAGAATTTTAACAGTTTTCTTGTATCTACGAACGCCAGAATGCATAAAATTGACCTAAACGTCTCCTTTTCCTATTCTGAGTCGATTCTGCATGGTTTAAGTGTGTTTGGTGGCTCAGAACCATCAAAAAACGTTGAAATATAGTTCAAATTCAATAAAAATCGACAAAAATACAGTTTCTAGCTAAAATTTGATGGTTTCGTTGCACTTTCCGAGCCGGTAGGGTATCTGATTGGCTTAAAAGTACAAGAAAACACTTCAAAAGTGACGTTTCTGAAGAATTTTAACAGTTTTCTTGTATCTACGAACGCCAGAATGCATAAAATTGACCTAAACGTCTCCTTTTCCTATTCTGAGTCGATTCTGCATGCTTTAAGTGTGTTTGGTGGCTCAGAACCATCAAAAAACGTTGAAATATAGTTCAAATTCAATAAAAATCGACAAAAATACAGTTTCTAGCTAAAATTTGATGGTTTCGTTGCACTTTCCGAGCCCGTAGGGTATCTGATTGGCTTAAAAGTACAAGAAAACACTTCAAAAGTGACGTTTCTGAAGAATTTTAACAGTTTTCTTGTATCTACGAACGCCAGAATGCATAAAATTGACCTAAGCGTCTCCTTTTCCTATTCTGAGTCGATTCTGCATGCTTTAAGTGTGTTTGGTGGCTCAGAACCATCAAAAAACGTTGAAATATAGTTCAAATTCAATAAAAATCGACAAAAATACAGTTTCTAGCTAAAATTTGATGGTTTCGTTGCACTTTCCGAGCCCGTAGGGTATCTGATTGGCTTAAAAGTACAAGAAAACACTTCGAAAGTGACGTTTCTGAAGAATTTTAACAGTTTTCTTGTATCTACGAACGCCAGAATGCATAAAATTGACCTAAACGTCTCCTTTTCCTATTCTGAGTCGATTCTGCATGCTTTAAGTGTGTTTGGTGGCTCAGAACCATCAAAAAACGTTGAAATATAGTTCAAATTCAATAAAAATCGACAAAAATACAGTTTCTAGCTAAAATTTGATGGTTTCATTGCACTTTCCGAGCCCGTAGGGTATCTGATTGGCTTAAAAGTACAAGAAAACACTTCAAAAGTGACGTTTCTGAAGAATTTTAACAGTTTTCTTGCATCTACGAACGCCAGAATGCATAAAATTGACCTAAACGTCACCTTTTCCTATTCTGAGTCGATTCTGCATGCTTTAAGTGTGTTTGGTGGCTCAGAACCATCAAAAAACGTTGAAATATAGTTCAAATTCAATAAAAATCGACAAAAATACAGTTTCTAGCTAAAATTTGATGGTTTCGTTGCACTTTCCGAGCCCGTAGGGTATCTGATTGGCTTAAAAGTACAAGAAAACACTTCAAAAGTGACGTTTCTGAAGAATTTTAACAGTTTTCTTGTATCTACGAACGCCAGAATGCATAAAATTGACCTAAACGTCTCCTTTTCCTATTCTGAGTCGATTCTGCATGCTTTAAGTGTGTTTGGTGGCTCAGAACCATCAAAAAACGTTGAAATATAGTTCAAATTCAATAAAAATCGACAAAAATACAGTTTCTAGCTAAAATTTGATGGTTTCGTTGCACTTTCCGAGCCCGTAGGGTATCTGATTGGCTTAAAAGTACAAGAAAACACTTCAAAAGTGACGTTTCTGAAGAATTTTAACAGTTTTCTTGTATCTACGAACGCCAGAATGCATAAAATTGACCTAGACGTCTCCTTTTCCTATTCTGAGTCGATTCTGCATGCTTTAAGTGTGTTTGGTGGCTCAGAACCATCAAAAAACGTTGAAATATAGTTCAAATTCAATAAAAATCGACAAAAATACAGTTTCTAGCTAAAATTTGATGGTTTCGTTGCACTTTCCGAGCCCGTAGGGTATCTGATTGGCTTAAAAGTACAAGAAAACACTTCAAAAGTGACGTTTCTGAAGAATTTTAACAATTTTCTTGTATCTACGAACGCCAGAATGCATAAAATTGACCTAAACGTCTCCTTTTCCTATTCTGAGTCGATTCTGCATGCTTTAAGTGTGTTTGGTGGCTCAGAACCATCAAAAAACGTTGAAATATAGTTCAAATTCAATAAAAATCGACAAAAATACAGTTTCTAGCTAAAATTTGATGGTTTCGTTGCACTTTCCGAGCCCGTAGGGTATCTGATTGGCTTAAAAGTACAAGAAAACACTTCATAAGTGACGTTTCTGAAGAATTTTAACAGTTTTCTTGTATCTACGAACGCCAGAATGCATAAAATTGACCTAAACGTCTCCTTTTCCTATTCTGAGTCGATTCTGCATGCTTTAAGTGTGTTTGGTGGCTCAGAACCATCAAAAAACGTTGAAATATAGTTCAAATTCAATAAAAATCGACAAAAATACAGTTTCTAGCTAAAATTTGATGATTTCGTTGCACTTTCCGAGCCCGTAGGGTATCTGATTGGCTTAAAAGTACAAGAAAACACTTCAGAAGTGACGTTTCTGAAGAATTTTAACAGTTTTCTTGTATCTACGAACGCCAGAATGCATAAAATTGACCTAAACGTCTCCTTTTCCTATTCTGAGTCGATTCTGCATGCTTTAAGTGTGTTTGGTGGCTCAGAACCATCAAAAAACGTTGAAATATAGTTCAAATTCAATAAAAATCGACAAAAATACAGTTTCTAGCTAAAATTTGATGGTTTCGTTGCACTTTCCGAGCCCGTAGGGTATCTGATTGGCTTAAAAGTACAAGAAAACACTTCAAAAGTGACGTTTCTGAAGAATTTTAACAGTTTTCTTGTATCTACGAACGCCAGAATGCATAAAATTGACCTAAACGTCTCCTTTTCCTATTCTGAGTCGATTCTGCATGCTTTAAGTGTGTTTGGTGGCTCAGAACCATCAAAAAACGTTGAAATATAGTTCAAATTCAATAAAAATCGACAAAAATACAGTTTCTAGCTAAAATTTGATGGTTTCGTTGCACTTTCCGAGCCCGTAGGGTATCTGATTGGCTGAAAAGTACAAGAAAACACTTCAAAAGTGACGTTTCTGAAGAATTTTAACAGTTTTCTTGTATCTACGAACGCCAGAATGCATAAAATTGACCTAAACGTCTCCTTTTCCTATTCTGAGTCGATTCTGCATGCTTTAAGTGTGTTTGGTGGCTCAGAACCATCAAAAAACGTTGAAATATAGTTCAAATTCAATAAAAATCGACAAAAATACAGTTTCTAGCTAAAATTTGATGGTTTCGTTGCACTTTCCGAGCCCGTAGGGTATCTGATTGGCTTAAAAGTACAAGAAAACACTTCAAAAGTGACGTTTCTGAAGAATTTTAACAGTTTTCTTGTATCTACGAACGCCAGAATGCATAAAATTGACCTAAACGTCTCCTTTTCCTATTCTGAGTCGATTCTGCTAGCTTTAAGTGTGTTTGGTGGCTCAGAACCATCAAAAAACGTTGAAATATAGTTCAAATTCAATAAAAATCGACAAAAATACAGTTTCTAGCTAAAATTTGATGGTTTCGTTGCACTTTCCGAGCCCGTAGGGTATCGGATTGGCTTAAAAGTACAAGAAAACACTTCAAAAGTGACGTTTCTGAAGAATTTTAACAGTTTTCTTGTTTCTACGAACGCCAGAATGCATAAAATTGATCTAAACGTCTCCTTTTCCTATTCTGAGTCGATTCTGCATGCTTTAAGTGTGTTTGGTGGCTCAGAACCATCAAAAAACGTTGAAATATAGTTCAAATTCAATAAAAATCGACAAAAATACAGTTTCTAGCTAAAATTTGATGGTTTC